>NC_048573.1:76984704-77289704 GCF_013265735.2 Oncorhynchus mykiss
TCCTGTGACAGTAGTTATGTTGACAGACATTGTGTTCCTGTGACAGTAGTTATGTTGACAGACATTGTGTTCCTGTGACAGTAGTTATGTTGACAGACATTGTATTCCTGTGACAGTAGTTTAGTTATGTTGACAGACATTGTATTCCTGTGACAGTAGGTTACTTATGTTGACAGACATTGTGTTCCTGTGACAGTAGTTTAGTTATGTTGACAGACATTGTGTTCCTGTGACAGTAGTTATGTTGACAGACATTGTGTTCCTGTGACAGTAGTTATGTTGACAGACATTGTGTTCCTGTGACAGTAGTTATGTTGACAGACATTGTATTCCTGTGACAGTAGTTATGTTGACAGACATTGTGTTCCTGTGACAGTAGTTATGTTGACAGACATTGTGTTCCTGTGACAGTAGTTATGTTGACAGACATTGTGTTCCTGTGACAGTAGTTTAGTTATGTTGACAGACATTGTGTTCCTGTGACAGTAGTTATGTTGACAGACATTGTGTTCCTGTGACAGTAGTTATGTTGACAGACATTGTGTTCCTGTGACAGTAGTTATGTTGACAGACATTGTGTTCCTGTGACAGTAGGTATGTTGACAGACATTGTGTTCCTGTGACAGTAGTTATGTTGACAGACATTGTGTTCCTGTGACAGTAGTTATGTTGACAGACATTGTATTCCTGTGACAGTAGTTTAGTTATGTTGACAGACATTGTATTCCTGTGACAGTAGTTATGTTGACAGACATTGTGTTCCTGTGACAGTAGTTATGTTGACAGACCTTGTGTTCCTGTGACAGTAGTTATGTTGACAGACATTGTGTTCCTGTGACAGTAGTTATGTTGACAGACATTGTGTTCCTGTGACAGTAGGTTAGTTATGTTGACAGACATTGTGTTCCTGTGACAGTAGGTTAGTTATGTTGACAGACATTGTGTTCCTGTGATAGTAGGTTAGTTATGTTGACAGACATTGTGTTCCTGTGACAGTAGGTTAGTTATGTTGACAGACATTGTGTTCCTGTGACAGTAGGTTAGTTATGTTGACAGACATTGTGTTCCTGTGACAGTAGTTTAGTTATGTTGACAGACATTGTGTTCCTGTGACAGTAGTTATGTTGACAGACATTGTATTCCTGTGACAGTAGTTTAGTTATGTTGACAGACATGGTATTCCTGTGACAGTAGTTATGTTGACAGACATTGTGTTCCTGTGACAGTAGTTATGTTGACAGACATTGTATTCCTGTGACAGTAGTATAGTTATGTTGACAGACATTGTGTTCCTGTGACAGTAGTTATGTTGACAGACATTGTATTCCTGTGACAGTAGTTATGTTGACAGACCTTGTGTTCCTGTGACAGTAGTTATGTTGACAGACATTGTGTTCCTGTGACAGTAGTTATGTTGACCGACATTGTATTCCTGTGACAGTAGTTATGTTGACAGATGTTGTGTTCCTGTGACAGTAGGTTAGTTATGTTGACAGACGTTGTGTTCCTGTGACAGTAGTTTAGTTATGTTGACAGACATTGTATTCCTGTGACAGTAGGTTAGTTATGTTGCCAGACATTGTATTCCTGTGACAGTAGTTATGTTGACAGACATTGTATTCCTGTGACAGTAGTTATGTTGACAGACATTGTGTTCCTGTGAAAGTAGTTTAGTTATGTTGACAGACATTGTATTCCTGTGACAGTAGTTATGTTGACAGACATTGTGTTCCTGTGACAGTAGTTATGTTGACAGACATTGTATTCCTGTGACAGTAGTTATGTTGACAGACGTTGTGTTCCTGTGACAGTAGTTTAGTTATGTTGACAGACATTGTGTTCCTGTGACAGTAGTTATGTTGACAGACATTGTATTCCTGTGACAGTAGTTTAGTTATGTTGACAGACATTGTGTTCCTGTGACAGTAGTTATGTTGACAGACATTGTATTCCTGTGACAGTAGTTATGTTGACAGACATTGTGTTCCTGTGACAGTAGTTATGTTGACAGACATTGTGTTCCTGTGACAGTAGTTATGTTGACAGACATTGTGTTCCTGTGACAGTAGTTTAGTTATGTTGACAGACATTGTGTTCCTGTGACAGTAGTTATGTTGACAGACATTGTGTTCCTGTGACAGTAGTTATGTTGACAGACATTGTGTTCCTGTGACAGTAGTTATGTTGACAGACATTGTGTTCCTGTGACAGTAGGTATGTTGACAGACATTGTGTTCCTGTGACAGTAGTTATGTTGACAGACATTGTGTTCCTGTGACAGTAGTTATGTTGACAGACATTGTATTCCTGTGACAGTAGTTTAGTTATGTTGACAGACATTGTATTCCTGTGACAGTAGTTATGTTGACAGACATTGTGTTCCTGTGACAGTAGTTATGTTGACAGACCTTGTGTTCCTGTGACAGTAGTTATGTTGACAGACATTATGTTCCTGTGACAGTAGTTATGTTGACAGACATTGTGTTCCTGTGACAGTAGGTTAGTTATGTTGACAGACATTGTGTTCCTGTGACAGTAGGTTAGTTATGTTGACAGACATTGTGTTCCTGTGATAGTAGGTTAGTTATGTTGACAGACATTGTGTTCCTGTGACAGTAGGTTAGTTATGTTGACAGACATTGTGTTCCTGTGACAGTAGGTTAGTTATGTTGACAGACATTGTGTTCCTGTGACAGTAGTTTAGTTATGTTGACAGACATTGTGTTCCTGTGACAGTAGTTATGTTGACAGACATTGTATTCCTGTGACAGTAGTTTAGTTATGTTGACAGACATTGTATTCCTGTGACAGTAGTTATGTTGACAGACATTGTGTTCCTGTGACAGTAGTTATGTTGACAGACATTGTATTCCTGTGACAGTAGTATAGTTATGTTGACAGACATTGTGTTCCTGTGACAGTAGTTATGTTGACAGACATTGTGTTCCTGTGACAGTAGTTATGTTGACAGACCTTGTGTTCCTGTGACAGTAGTTATGTTGACAGACATTGTGTTCCTGTGACAGTAGTTATGTTGACCGACATTGTATTCCTGTGACAGTAGTTATGTTGACAGATGTTGTGTTCCTGTGACAGTAGGTTAGTTATGTTGACAGACGTTGTGTTCCTGTGACAGTAGTTTAGTTATGTTGACAGACATTGTATTCCTGTGACAGTAGGTTAGTTATGTTGCCAGACATTGTATTCCTGTGACAGTAGTTATGTTGACAGACATTGTATTCCTGTGACAGTAGTTATGTTGACAGACATTGTGTTCCTGTGAAAGTAGTTTAGTTATGTTGACAGACATTGTATTCCTGTGACAGTAGTTATGTTGACAGACGTTGTGTTCCTGTGACAGTAGTTTAGTTATGTTGACAGACATTGTATTCCTGTGACAGTAGTTTAGTTATGTTGACAGACATTGTGTTCCTGTGACAGTAGTTATGTTGACAGACATTGTATTCCTGTGACAGTAGTTATTTTGACAGACATTGTGTTCCTGTGACAGTAGTTATGTTGACAGACATTGTGTTCCTGTGACAGTAGTTATGTTGACAGACATTGTATTCCTGTGACAGTAGTTATGTTGACAGACGTTGTGTTCCTGTGACAGTAGGTTAGTTATGTTGACAGACGTTGTGTTCCTGTGACAGTAGTTATGTTGACAGACATTGTATTCCTGTGACAGTAGGTTAGTTATGTTGCCAGACATTGTGTTCCTGTGACAGTAGTTATGTTGACAGACATTGTATTCCTGTGACAGTAGTTATGTTGACAGACATTGTGTTCCTGTGACAGTAGTTATGTTGACAGACATTGTGTTCCTGTGACAGTAGTTATGTTGATAGACATTGTATTCCTGTGACAGTAGTTATGTTGACAGACATTATATTCCTGTGACAGTAGTTATGTTGACAGACATTGTGTTCCTGTGACAGTAGTTATGTTGACAGACATTGTATTCCTGTGACAGTAGTTATGTTGACAGATGTTGTGTTCCTGTGACAGTAGGTTAGTTATGTTGACAGACGTTGTGTTCCTGTGACAGTAGTTTAGTTATGTTGACAGACATTGTATTCCTGTGACAGTAGGTTAGTTATGTTGCCAGACATTGTATTCCTGTGACAGTAGTTATGTTGACAGACATTGTATTCCTGTGACAGTAGTTATGTTGACAGACATTGTGTTCCTGTGAAAGTAGTTTAGTTATGTTGACAGACATTGTATTCCTGTGACAGTAGTTATGTTGACAGACGTTGTGTTCCTGTGACAGTAGTTTAGTTATGTTGACAGACATTGTATTCCTGTGACAGTAGTTTAGTTATGTTGACAGACATTGTGTTCCTGTGACAGTAGTTATGTTGACAGACATTGTATTCCTGTGACAGTAGTTATTTTGACAGACATTGTGTTCCTGTGACAGTAGTTATGTTGACAGACATTGTGTTCCTGTGACAGTAGTTTAGTTATGTTGACAGACATTGTGTTCCTGTGACAGTAGTTATGTTGACAGACATTGTGTTCCTGTGACAGTAGTTTAGTTATGTTGACAGACATTGTATTCCTGTGACAGTAGTTATGTTGACAGACATTGTGTTCCTGTGACAGTAGTTATGTTGACAGACATTGTATTCCTGTGACAGTAGTATAGTTATGTTGACAGACATTGTGTTCCTGTGACAGTAGTTATGTTGACAGACATTGTATTCCTGTGACAGTAGTTATGTTGACAGACCTTGTGTTCCTGTGACAGTAGTTATGTTGACAGACATTGTGTTCCTGTGACAGTAGTTATGTTGACCGACATTGTATTCCTGTGACAGTAGTTATGTTGACAGATGTTGTGTTCCTGTGACAGTAGGTTAGTTATGTTGACAGACGTTGTGTTCCTGTGACAGTAGTTTAGTTATGTTGACAGACATTGTATTCCTGTGACAGTAGGTTAGTTATGTTGCCAGACATTGTATTCCTGTGACAGTAGTTATGTTGACAGACATTGTATTCCTGTGACAGTAGTTATGTTGACAGACATTGTGTTCCTGTGAAAGTAGTTTAGTTATGTTGACAGACATTGTATTCCTGTGACAGTAGTTATGTTGACAGACGTTGTGTTCCTGTGACAGTAGTTTAGTTATGTTGACAGACATTGTATTCCTGTGACAGTAGTTTAGTTATGTTGACAGACATTGTGTTCCTGTGACAGTAGTTATGTTGACAGACATTGTATTCCTGTGACAGTAGTTATTTTGACAGACATTGTGTTCCTGTGACAGTAGTTATGTTGACAGACATTGTGTTCCTGTGACAGTAGTTATGTTGACAGACATTGTATTCCTGTGACAGTAGTTATGTTGACAGACGTTGTGTTCCTGTGACAGTAGGTTAGTTATGTTGACAGACGTTGTGTTCCTGTGACAGTAGTTATGTTGACAGACATTGTATTCCTGTGACAGTAGGTTAGTTATGTTGCCAGACATTGTGTTCCTGTGACAGTAGTTATGTTGACAGACATTGTATTCCTGTGACAGTAGTTATGTTGACAGACATTGTGTTCCTGTGACAGTAGTTATGTTGACAGACATTGTGTTCCTGTGACAGTAGTTATGTTGATAGACATTGTATTCCTGTGACAGTAGTTATGTTGACAGACATTATATTCCTGTGACAGTAGTTATGTTGACAGACATTGTGTTCCTGTGACAGTAGTTATGTTGACAGACATTGTATTCCTGTGACAGTAGTTATGTTGACAGACATTGTGTTCCTGTGACAGTAGTTATGTTGACAGACATTGTGTTCCTGTGACAGTAGTTATGTTGACAGACATTGTGTTCCTGTGACAGTAGTTATGTTGACAGACATTGTATTCCTGTGACAGTAGTTATGTTGACAGACATTGTTTTCCTGTGACAGTAGTTTAGTTATGTTGACAGACATTGTGTTCCTGTGACAGTAGTTATGTTGACAGACATTGTGTTCCTGTGACAGTAGTTATGTTGACAGACATTGTATTCCTGTGACAGTAGTTTAGTTATGTTGACAGACATTGTGTTCCTGTGACAGTAGTTTAGTTATGTTGACAGACATTGTGTTCCTGTGACAGTAGTTATGTTGACAGACATTGTGTTCCTGTGACAGTAGGTTAGTTATGTTGACAGACATTGTGTTCCTGTGACAGTAGTTATGTTGCCAGACATTGTATTCCTGTGACAGTAGTTATGTTGACAGACATTGTGTTCCTGTGACAGTAGTTATGTTGATAGACATTGTATTCCTGTGACAGTAGTTATGTTGACAGACATTATATTCCTGTGACAGTAGTTATGTTGACAGACATTGTGTTCCTGTGACAGTAGTTATGTTGACAGACATTGTATTCCTGTGACAGTAGTTATGTTGACAGACATTGTGTTCCTGTGACAGTAGTTATGTTGACAGACATTGTATTCCTGTGACAGTAGTTATGTTGACAGACATTGTATTCCTGTGACAGTAGTTATGTTGACAGACATTGTATTCCTGTGACAGTAGGTTAGTTATGTTGACAGACATTGTGTTCCTGTGACAGTAGTTATGTTGACAGACATTGTGTTCCTGTGACAGTAGTTATGTTGACAGACATTGTATTCCTGTGACAGTAGTTATGTTGACAGACATTGTTTTCCTGTGACAGTAGTTTAGTTATGTTGACAGACATTGTGTTCCTGTGACAGTAGTTATGTTGACAGACATTGTGTTCCTGTGACAGTAGTTATGTTGACAGACATTGTGTTCCTGTGACAGTAGTTATGTTGACAGACATTGTGTTCCTGTGACAGTAGTTATGTTGACAGACATTGTGTTCCTGTGACAGTAGTTATGTTGACAGACATTGTATTCCTGTGACAGTAGGTTAGTTATGTTGCCACAGAGGTGATGATTATCTAGTAGCCTGGAATCCCAAACAGATATTCTCTTTAGCAGGGGTGAAACTGAGCATTATAATTCAGAAGCCAGGCTAGGTAATAATTAGTCATATTAAATAAGACATCAGTCTTACCCCCCCCCCCCCCCCCCCCCCCCCCCCCCCCGTCCAAAAAAAGGGTTAATTTTAGGGCCGATAGCCCCATCCACAACCGCCCGACTCTATGTGATTAAAGAGAACATCTGAGGCCTGCACCCTAACCCGCTGATATAGAATATACACTGTGTAGTCAGCTGAACAATGTTTTGTGTTTCTGCTTATAGTTTCCAACAGGTTGGAAGGCTGTTAGTTTGTCTATAATTAGAAACATGGGGCACTATCCTGGGGGGAACGGTCCTGGGGCCCTCCTCTGGGGGGGGGGGGCACTGTCCTGGGGCCCTCCTCTGGGGGGGGGGGCACTGTCCTGGGGCCCGGGGGCACTGTCCTGGGGCCCTCCCCTGGGGGGGGGGGGGCACTGTCCTGGGGCCCGGGGGCACTGTCCTGGGGCTCTCCCCTGGGGGGGCACTGTCCTGGGGCCCGGGGGCACTGTCCTGGGGCTCTCCCCTGGGGGGGCACTGTCCTGGGGCCCGGGGGCACTGTCCTGGGGCTCTCCCCTGGGGGGGCACTGTCCTGGGGCCCGGGGGCACTGTCCTGGGGCCCTCCCTTGGGGGGGCACTGTCCTGGGGGGAACGGTCCTGGGGCCCTCCCCTGGGGGGGGGGGGGGGGGGCACTGTCCTGGGCCCTCCCTTGGGGGGGCACTGTCCTGGGGCTCTCCCCTGGGGGGCAAGTTTTATTTTTTGCTGTAGAACTTCACAGCTGATTTGAAATAATCAGAGTTTGATGAATATTGGAATCACCTGTGTAGTGCTCGGGTAAAAACCTAAATGTGTACCCGGTGGGGGCCCAGGCCCAAGTTTGAGAAACACTGCCCTAGAAGACTAAACAACCCCTTACTCACCAGAATAATGTCGACATCGGTAGTTGACATCGGTATAGTTCGTTCTCTCTTTCATCTCTGCTTCTCTCCCGCAACAAAGACGTTTAGGAATCAATAACAAAAAAAGACATTTGGAAAGATTTTCAGTTCATATTCCCAAATGTCAGAGGTTATAGACTATGTAAGAGGTTATAGACGTACAGTTAATATGATATTAGACTATGTGAGAGGTTATAGACTGTGAGAGGTTATAGACTGTGAGAGGTTATAGACTGTGAGAGGTTATAGACTGTGAGAGGTTATAGACTATGTGAGAGGTTATAGACTATGTGAGAGGTTATAGACTATGTGAGAGGTTATAGACTATGTCAGAGGTTATAGACTATGTCAGAGGTTATAGACTATGTGAGAGGTTATAGACGTACAGTTAATATGATATTAGACTATGTGAGAGGTTATAGACTGTGAGAGGTTATAGACTGTGAGAGGTTATAGACTATGTGAGAGGTTATAGACTATGTGAGAGGTTATAGACTATGTGAGAGGTTATAGACTATGTCAGAGGTTATAGACTATGTCAGAGGTTATAGACTATGTCAGAGGTTATAGACCAACAGTCAGTGTCCAGATTTCAGGCTGCTATTGTAACCCATTAGAACAGTTACCTTGACAGGCCATTTTGAAGTCCCCATCTCGTGACTGTCTAATTTGTACAGCGCCTCACAATCATCACATCGTAATATAGCCCGGTCAGTCGCTGCTGTCATCCACTTGCACCTCATCACTAAATCTTTCCCAGACTGCTCTTTCCGGCTGGCCTCTTTATTTTCAACTCTTTCAAATCACCGTTTTTTCAGAGCGTTGTCAGATTGGTTCGTAAATTCAGAGCGTTGTCAGATTGGTTCGTAAATTCAGAGCGTTGTCAGATTGGTTCGTAAATTCAGAGCGTTGTCGCTCTTATTGAATTGAACTCTGACATTGTCTCCCCACTTGTTTAGTTTTTTTTTTTGCCTCAGTGGACATTAACTTTTTTTCTGTCCCAAGTTCCCAAAAGCATTTGGGCAATTCCTCTTCTGCATGCTACGGTTAGGCCCTAAAGCTTAGGCTCTAACGCCACATAAAATGTAATGAACGAAAAAACCCTCAGTGTAGCTTTTAGATATGAATTGCAAATTTTTTTGGGGGGGGATTTTTCAAGCTGTTGTTTTCTCTTTATTCAACACTCACACCTTCACCCACGCAATATTTCATGACCTGAAACCCACCCACCCGCACCCGCGGATATAACCCGAGTCAACCCGCGCGTCACTAACACACTAGGGGCTATTCCTCCGGGATGCCACCAGAGTGTCGCAAATATCCCCCCTGTTACCTCTGGTCAAAACTAGTGTCCTATAAAAGGGAATTGGGGTCCCATAGGGCTCTGGTCAAAACTAGTGCCCTATAAAAGGGAATTGGGGTCCCATGGGGCTCTGGTCCAAACTAGTGCCCTAGAAAAGGGAATATTGTGCTATATGGAAGGAAGCTAGACGGTATTCCCCCAGGACTGTTACTGTAGTGTCTGTCACAGTGCAGTGCTTTGCTAAGAGGATAACTCTCTCTCTCTCACACACACACACACACTGCTCTGCATGGATAACCCTTACTTACTGAGGAGAGAGACACGTCTGTCACACATCCTGATGATATCAAATATCTACTCTGGGAAATAACCAGGAAATATGCATGAGCTCTGCAGGAAAGAGAGAGGAGAGGAGGGATGGAGGGGGAGGGAGGCAGAGAGGGGGCAGGAGCGGCGGGGGAGGCAGGGGCGTGCAGATTGGGATCAGACAGAAAAAGGAGGGAGAGGTGGGAATATAAAAATGAGACAAAAAGCTAGAGGAAAGAAAACCAGAGACCCAGGAGAGAGGAGGTTAGTTTATTGACAAGGAGGAGTCTGACTGTTCTATACACACACACACACAGCTACTGTTCTCTCTCTGGGGTGATGAAATATTCAGGAGGTTACTTTACTAATTATTACTTTACTAATCTGTGTTTTGTATCTCACATTGTTTTGTTTCTTTATTCAAACATTCTCATTCCTCTGATCCTCTCACCCTCAGTCCTCTCGTTCCTCTGTCCTCTCGTTCCTCTGTCCTCTCATCTTCTCATTCCTCTCATCCTCTCACCCTCAGTCCTCTCGTTCCTCTGTCCTCTCGTTCCTCTGTCCTCTCATCTTCTCATTCCTCTCATCCTCTCACCCTCTGTCCTCTCGTTCCTCTGTCCTCTCACCCTCTGTCCTCTCATCTTCTCATTCCTCTCATCCTCTCACCCTCAGTCCTCTCGTTCCTCTGTCCTCTCGTTCCTCTGTCCTCTCATCTTCTCATTCCTCTGATCCTCTCACCCTCAGTCCTCTCGTTCCTCTGTCCTCTCGTTCCTCTGTCCTCTCGTTCCTCTGTCCTCATCTTCTCATTCCTCTGATCCTCTCACCCTCAGTCCTCTCGTTCCTCTGTCCTCTCGTTCCTCTGTCCTCTCATCTTCTCATTCCTCTGATCCTCTCACCCTCAGTCCTCTCGTTCCTCTGTCCTCTCATCTTCTCATTCCTCTCATCCTCTCACCCTCAGTCCTCTCGTTCCTCTGTCCTCTCGTTCCTCTGTCCTCTCATCTTCTCATTCCTCTCATCCTCTCACCCTCAGTCCTCTCGTTCCTCTGTCCTCTCTTCTCATTCCTCTCATCCTCTCAGTCCTCTCATCTTCTCATTCCTCAGTCCTCTCGTTCCTCTGTCCTCATCTTCTCATTCCTCTCATCCTCTCAGTCCTCTCATCTTCTCATTCCTCAGTCCTCTCGTTCCTCTGTCCTCTCATCTTCTCATTCCTCTCATCCTCTCAGTCCTCTCATCTTCTCATTCCTCAGTCCTCTCGTTCCTCTGTCCTCTCATCCTCTCACCCTCAGTCCTCTCGTTCCTCTGTCCTCTCATCTTCTCATTCCTCTCATCCTCTCAGTCCTCTCATCTTCTCATTCCTCAGTCCTCTCGTTCCTCTGTTCTCTCATCTTCTCATTCCTCTCACCCTCATTCCTCTCACCCTCTCATCCCTCTCATTCCTCTCATCCTCTCACCCTCAGTCCTCTCGTTCCTCTGTCCTCTCATCTTCTCATTCCTCTCATCCTCTCAGTCCTCTCATCTTCTCATTCCTCAGTCCTCTCGTTCCTCTGTCCTCTCATCTTCTCATTCCTCTCACCCTCTCACCCTCTCATTCCTCTCACCCTCTCATCCCTCTCATTCCTCTCATCCTCTCACCCTCATTCCTCTCATCCTCTCAGTCCTCTCATCTTCTCATTCCTCAGTCCTCTCGTTCCTCTGTCCTCTCATCTTCTCATTCCTCTCATCCTCTCAGTCCTCTCATCTTCTCATTCCTCAGTCCTCTCATTCCTCTGTCCTCTCATCTTCTCATTCCTCTCATCCTCTCAGTCCTCTCATCCCTCTCATTCCTCAGTCCTCTCGTTCCTCTGTCCTCTCATCCTCTCACCCTCAGTCCTCTCGTTCCTCTGTCCTCTCATCTTCTCATTCCTCTCATCCTCTCAGTCCTCTCATCTTCTCATTCCTCAGTCCTCTCGTTCCTCTGTTCTCTCATCTTCTCATTCCTCTCACCCTCATTCCTCTCACCCTCTCATCCCTCTCATTCCTCTCATCCTCTCACCCTCAGTCCTCTCGTTCCCTTGTCCTCTCATCTTCTCATTCCTCTCATCCTCTCAGTCCTCTCTTCTTCTCATTCCTCAGTCCTCTCGTTCCTCTGTCCTCTCATCTTCTCATTCCTCTCACCCTCTCACCCTCATTCCTCTCACCCTCTCATCCCTCTCATTCCTCTCATCCTCTCACCCTCATTCCTCTCAGTCCTCTCATCTTCTCATTCCTCAGTCCTCTCGTTCCTCTGTCCTCTCATCTTCTCATTCCTCTCACCCTCTCACCCTCTCATTCCTCTCACCCTCTCATCCCTCTCTTTCCTCTCATCCTCTCACCCTCATTCCTCTAATCCCTCTCATCCCTCTCATCCCTCTCATTCCTCTCATCCTCTCACCCTCATTCCTCTCATCCCTCTCATCCCTCTCATCCCTCTCATCCTCTCATCCCTCTCATTCCTCTAATCCTCTCATCCTCATCCTCTCATTCCTCTCATTCCTCTCATTCCTCTCATCCCTCTCACCCCTCTCATTCCTCTCACCCCCTCTGTCCTCTCATCCCTCTCATTCCTCTCATCCTCTCAACCTCATCTTCTCATTCCTCTCATTCCTCTCATCCCTCTCATCCCTCTCATCCCTCTCATTCCTCTCACCCTCTCTGTCCTCTCATTCCTCTCATTCCTCTCATCCTCATCTTCTCATTCCTCTCATCCCTCTCTGTCCTCTCACCCTCTCTGTCCTCTCACCCTCTCATTCCTCTCACCCTCTCATTCCTCTCATCCCTCTCATCCCTCTCATTCCTCTCACCCTCTCAGTCCTCTCATTCCTCTCATTCCTCTCACCCTCTCATTCCTCTCATTCATCTCATTCCTCTCACCCTCTCATTCCTCTCATTCCTCTCATTCCTCCCATTCCTCTCACCCTCTCACCCTCTCTGTCCTCTCACCCTCTCATTCCTATCATTCCTCTCATTCCTCTCACCCTCTCATTCCTCTCACCCTCTCATTCCTCTCATTCCTCTCATTCCTCTCATTCCTCTCACCCTCTCATTCCTCTCACCCTCTCACCCTCTCAGTCCTCTCATTCCTCTCACCCTCTCTGTCCTCTCACCCTCTCATTCCTCTCATTCCTCTCATTCCTCTCATTCCTCTCATTCCTCTCACCCTCTCACCCTCTCATTCCTCTCATTTCCCCCTTTCTCTTTTCTCTTTGTCTTATTTTCTCTTCAACTTCCCATTAAATCCCATTCCTCCCCCTTTCTCTCCCTCTACACACACGCTCACACGCACACATACACACAAACATGCACACATGCTCGTCGCTGTCGAGCGCGCACACATACACACACACCCCCACACACAGACACACACACCCACAGACACAAACACCCACACACACACAGCCACCCACCCACACACATACACACACACAGACACACACACACACACCCACACACACACAGCCACCCACACATGCTCGTCGCTGTCGCACACACACGAGCGCACACACACACACACACAGACACACACACACCTTCTCACACACACACACACACACACACTATTATATATATTATATTATTATAGATATTATATTATTATTATTTATATTATAATATATATTATATTATATTATTGTACTATTATACTATTATTTATATTATATTATTATATATATTATATTATTATATATATTATTGTACTATTATTATTATTTATATTATTATATATATTATATTATTATATTATTGTACTATTATTATTATTTATATTATTATATATATTATTGTACTATTATTATTATTTATATTATTATATATATTATTGTACTATTATTATTATTTATATTATTATATATATATTATATTATTATATTATTGTACTATTATACTATTATTTATATTATATCATTATATATATATTATATTTATTATATTATTATATATATAATATGGGGTGGCAGGTAGCCTAGTGGTTAGAGCGTTGGACTAGTAACCGAGATCGACTCCCAGAGTTGACAAGTTAAAAACCTGTCGTTCTGACTCTGAACAGGCAGTTTAACCCACTGTTCCTAGACCAGTTAACACACTGTTCCTAGACCAGTTAACCCACTGTTCCTAGACCAGTTAACACACTGTTCCTAGACCAGTTAACCCACTGTTCCTAGACCAGTTAACCCACTGTTCCTAGACCAGTTAACCCACTATTCCTAGACCAGTTAACCCACTGTTCCTAGACCAGTTAACCCACTGTTCCTAGACCAGTTAACCCACTGTTCCTAGACCAGTTAACCCACTGTTCCTAGACCAGTTAACCCACTGTTCCTAGACCAGTTAACACACTGTTCCTAGACCAGTTAACACACTGTTCCTAGACCAGTTAACACACTGTTCCTAGACCAGTTAACCCACTGTACTTAGACCAGGTAACCCACTGTTCCTAGACCAGTTAACACACTGTTCCTAGACCAGTTAACCCACTATTCCTAGACCAGTTAACCCACTGTTCCTAGACCAGTTAACCCACTGTTCCTAGACCAGTTAACACACTGTTCCTAGACCAGTTAACCCACTGTTCCTAGACCAGTTAACCCACTGTTCCTAGACCAGTTAACCCACTGTTCCTAGACCAGTTATTATAATTAAGAGTTAGTTCTTAACTGACTTGCCTTGTTAAATAAAGGTTAAATAAATGTTAAAAACATCAAATTAAAATAATTTAACAATCACAGCTGGGAGTCCCATAGGGCGGTGCACAATTGGCTCAGTGTCGTCCGGGTTAGGGGAGGGTTTGGCCGAGGGGGGCCAGTGACTCCTTGTGGCGGGCCGGTCGTCAGGTGAACGGTGTTTCCTCCGACACATTGGTGCGGCTGGCTTCCGGGTTAAGCAGGCGGGTGTTAAGGAGTTTCTGAGGACGTTCCTGCACTCCGCCGATAGCATCAATAAGCTAACCACCTCAGTCACCGGCTTCATTAGGAAATGCATCACCAACATTGTCCCCACGGTGAAGGTTTAATGCTTTACCCAATCAAAAGCTCTGGATTAATACCGAGGTTGGTGTTAAAATAAAGAACAAGGCTACCGTAGAGAACCCCGAGGCTACGGCTGAGGACAGGAACAAGGCTATCACAGACAACCCCGAGGCTACGGCTGAGGACAGGAACGAGGCTATCACAAACAACCCCGAGGCTACGGCTGAGGACAGGAACGAGGCTATCACAGACAACCCCGAGGCTACGGCTGAGGACAGGAACGAGGCTATCACAGACAACCCCGAGGCTACGGCTGAGGACAGGAACGAGGCTATCACAGACAACCCCGAGGCTACGGCTGAGGACAGGAACGAGGCTATCACAGACAACCCCGAGGCTACGGCTGAGGACAGGAACGAGGCTATCACAGACAACCCCGAGGCTACGGCTGAGGACAGGAACGAGGCTATCACAGACAACCCCGAGGCTACGGCTGAGGACAGGAACGAGGCTATCGCAGACAACCCCGAGGCTACGGCTGAGGACAGGAACGAGGCTATCGCAGACAACCCCGAGGCTACGGCTGAGGACAGGAACGAGGCTATCGCAGACAACCCCGAGGCTACGGCTGAGGACAGGAACGAGGCTATCACAGACAACCCCGAGGCTACGGCTGAGGACAGGAACGAGGCTATCACAGACAACCCCGAGGCTACGGCTGAGGACAGGAACGAGGCTATCACAGACAACCCCGAGTCTACGGCTGAGGACAGGAACGAGGCTATAACAGACAACCCCGAGGCTACGGCTGAGGACAGGAACGAGGCTATCACAGACAACCCCGAGGCTACGGCTGAGGACAGGAACGAGGCTATCACAGACAACCCCGAGGCTACGGCTGAGGACAGGAACGAGGCTATCACAGACAACCCCGAGGCTACGGCTGAGGACAGGAACGAGGCTATCACAGACAACCCCGAGGCTACGGCTGAGGACAGGAACGAGGCTATCACAGACAACCCCGAGGCTAAGGCTGAGGACAGGAACGAGGCTATCACAGACAACCCGAGGCTACGGCTGAGGACAGGAACGAGGCTATCACAGACAACCCCGAGGCTACGGCTGAGGACAGGAACGAGGCTATCACAGACAACCCCGAGGCTACGGCTGAGGACAGGAACGAGGCTATCACAGACAACCCCGAGGCTACGGCTGAGGACAGGAACGAGGCTATCACAGACAACCCGAGGCTACGGCTGAGGACAGGAACGAGGCTATCACAGACAACCCCGAGGCTACGGCTGAGGACAGGAACGAGGCTATAACAGACAACCCCGAGGCTACGGCTGAGGACAGGAACGAGGCTATCACAGACAACCCCGAGGCTACGGCTGAGGACAGGAACGAGGCTATCACAGACAACCCCGAGTCTACGGCTGAGGACAGGAACGAGGCTATAACAGACAACCCCGAGGCTACGGCTGAGGACAGGAACGAGGCTATCACAGACAACCCCGAGGCTACGGCTGAGGACAGGAACGAGGCTATAACAGACAACCCCGAGGCTACGGCTGAGGACAGGAACGAGGCTATAACAGACAACCCCGAGGCTACGGCTGAGGACAGGAACAAGGCTATCACAGACAACCCCGAGGCTACGGCTGAGGACAGGAACGAGGCTATCACAGACAACCCCGAGGCTACGGCTGAGGACAGGAACAAGGCTATCACAGACAACCCCGAGGCTACGGCTGAGGACAGGAACGAGGCTATAACAGACAACCCCGAGGCTACGGCTGAGGACAGGAACGAGGCTATAACAGACAACCCCGAGGCTACGGCTGAGGACAGGAACGAGGCTATCGCAGACAACCCCGAGGCTACGGCTGAGGACAGGAACGAGGCTATCACAGACAACCCCGAGGCTACGGCTGAGGACAGGAACGAGGCTATCACAGACAACCCCGAGGCTACGGCTGAGGACAGGAACGAGGCTATCACAGACAACCCCGAGGCTACGGCTGAGGACAGGAACGAGGCTATCACAGACAACCCCGAGGCTACGGCTGAGGACAGGAACGAGGCTATCACAGACAACCCCGAGGCTACGGCTGAGGACAGGAACGAGGCTATCACAGACAACCCCGAGGCTAAGGCTGAGGACAGGAACGAGGCTATCACAGACAACCCCGAGGCTACGGCTGAGGACAGGAACGAGGCTATCACAGACAACCCCGAGGCTAAGGCTGAGGACAGGAACGAGGCTATCACAGACAACCCCGAGGCTACGGCTGAGGACAGGAACGAGGCTATCGCAGACAACCCCGAGGCTACGGCTGAGGACAGGAACGAGGCTATCACAGACAACCCCGAGGCTAAGGCTGAGGACAGGAACGAGTCTATCACAGACAACCCCGAGGCTACGGCTGAGGACAGGAACAAGGCTATCACAGACAACCCCGAGGCTACGGCTGAGGACAGGAACGAGGCTATCGCAGACAACCCCGAGGCTACGGCTGAGGACAGGAACAAGGCTATCACAGACAACCCCGAGGCTACGGCTGAGGACAGGAACGAAAAATAAAATAAAAAATACCAATAAATAAATAAAAAGGACAAAATAAGAACAAGGTGGAATCATATTACACAGGCTGCGACGCAGAGGTCAGAGGTTACAGTTCATTACGGATTACAAAATGAAGATCTATGCGTGATCTGCCCGACGATGCCAGACGATCTCAATTCTAAGCACGCTTCGACAAAAACAACACAGAGTGGATGGATGAGTGGCCCCGTTGATCCAGGGGACTGGAGGCCGACGTTAATAAGGTCTTTAATCAGGTCAACACTCATAAGGCTGCGGGGCCGGGACGGTATACCAGGGCTCAGACATGTGCAGAACAGCTGGCATATTCTCGGTCATGTTCAACCTCTCCTTGTCCCAGTCTGTAATCCCCACATGTCTCGGGCTGACCACCATCATTCCTGTTCCCAAGAACTGTAAGGCTTCCTGACAGAATTACTAACACCCTGTAGTACTCACATCTGTAATCATGAAGTGCTTTGAAAGGCTGGTTATGGCTCACATCAACTCAATCATCCCAGACACCCTAGACCCCCTCTAATAACAGATCCATAGACAATACAATCCCACACTGCGCTCACCCACCTAGATAAGAGGAATATCTATGTGAGAATTCTGTTCATTGACTACAGCTCAGCGTTCAACTCCATAGTCCCCTCCAAGCTCGTAACCAAGCTTGGGAACCTTGGACTTAACACCTCCCTCTGCAACTGGATCCTGGACTTCCTGACAGGCCGCCCCCAGTTGGTGAGGGTAGGCAACATCACCTCCGCCAAGGGCCCCACAGGAGTGTGTGCTTAGTCCCCTCCTGTACTCCTTGTTCACCCTCTACGGCACGACTCCAACGCCATCAACTTTGCTGACAACACAACAGTGGTAGGCCTGATCACCATCGACGATGAGACAGCCTATTGGGAGGAGGTCAGAGACCTAGCAGTGTGGTGCCAGGACAACAACCTCTCCCTCAACGATGAGACAGCCTATAGGGAGGAGGTCAGAGACCTAGCAGTGTGGTGCCAGGACAACAACCTCTCCCTCAACGATGAGACAGCCTATAGGGAGGAGGTCAGAGACCTGGCAATGTGGTGCCAGGACAACAACCTCTCCCTCAACGATGAGACGGCCTATAGGGAGGAGGTTAGAGAACTGGCAGTGTGTTGCCAGGACAACAACCTCTCCCTCAACGATGAGACAGCCTATAGGGAGGAGGTCAGAGACCTGGCAGTGTGGTGCCAGGACAACAACCTCTCCCTCAACGATGAGACAGCCTATAGGGGGGAGGTCAGAGACCTGGCAGTGTGGTGCCAGGACAACAACCTCTCCCTCAACGATGAGACAGCCTATAGGGAGGAGGTCAGAGACCTGGCAGTGTGGTGCCAGGACAACAACCTCTCCCTCAACGATGAGACAGCCTATAGGGAGGAGGTCAGAGACCTGGCAGTGTGGTGCCAGGACAACAACCTCTCCCTCAACGAATAATTTTGCACGCCCAATTTTTCAGTTTTTGATTTGTTAAAAAAGTTTGAAATATCCAATAAATGTCGTTCCACTTCATGATTGTGTCCCACTTGTTGTTGATTCTTCACAAAAAAATACAGTTTTATATCTTTGTTTGAAGCCTGAAATGTGGCAAAAGGTCGCAAAGTTCAAGGGGGCCGAATACTTTCGCAAGGCACTGTAGGTGACATTCTAAATTAAATAAATTCAAAGTTTATTGGTCGCATACACAGTTTTGCAGATATTATGACATGTGCAGCTAAATGCTTGTGTTTCTAGCTCCAACAGTGCAGTAACACCTAGCTAAATGCTTGTGTTTCTAGCTCCAACAGTGCAGTAACACCTAGCTAAATGCTTGTGTTTCTAGCTCCAACAGTGCAGTAACACCTAGCTAAATGCTTGTGTTTCTAGCTCCAACAGTGCAGTAACACCTAGCTAAATGCTTGTGTTTTTAGCTCCAACAGTACAGTAACACCTAGCTAAATGCTTGTGTTTCTAGCTCCAACAGTGCAGTAACACCTAGCTAAATGCTTGTGTTTCTAGCTCCAACAGTGCAGTAACACCTAGCTAAATGCTTGTGTTTCTAGCTCCAACAGTGCAGTAACACCTAGCTAAATGCTTGTGTTTCTAGCTCCAACAGTGCAGTAACACCTAGCTAAATGCTTGTGTTTCTAGCTCCAACAGTACAGTAACACCTAGCTAAATGCTTGTGTTTCTAGCTCCAACAGTGCAGTAACACCTAGCTAAATGCTTGTGTTTCTAGCTCCAACAGTGCAGTAACACCTAGCTAAATGCTTGTGTTTCTAGCTCCAACAGTACAGTAACACCTAGCTAAATGCTTGTGTTTCTAGCTCCAACAGTACAGTAACACCTAGCTAAATGCTTGTGTTTCTAGCTCCAACAGTACAGTAACACCTAGCTAAATGCTTGTGTTTCTAGCTCCAACAGTACAGTAACACCTAGCTAAATGCTTGTGTTTCTAGCTCCAACAGTACAGTAACACCTAGCTAAATGCTTGTGTTTCTAGCTCCAACAGTACAGTAACACCTAGCTAAATGCTTGTGTTTCTAGCTCCAACAGTACAGTAACACCTAGCTAAATGCTTGTGTTTCTAGCTCCAACAGTACAGTAACACCTAGCTAAATGCTTGTGTTTCTAGCTCCAACAGTACAGTAACACCTAGCTAAATGCTTGTGTTTCTAGCTCCAACAGTACAGTAACACCTAGCTAAATGCTTGTGTTTCTAGCTCCAACAGTGCAGTAACACCTAGCTAAATGCTTGTGTTTCTAGCTCCAACAGTGCAGTAACACCTAGCTAAATGCTTGTGTTTCTAGCTCCAACAGTGCAGTAACACCTAGCTAAATGCTTGTGTTTTTAGCTCCAACAGTACAGTAACACCTAGCTAAATGCTTGTGTTTCTAGCTCCAACAGTGCAGTAACACCTAGCTAAATGCTTGTGTTTCTAGCTCCAACAGTGCAGTAACACCTAGCTAAATGCTTGTGTTTCTAGCTCCAACAGTGCAGTAACACCTAGCTAAATGCTTGTGTTTCTAGCTCCAACAGTGCAGTAACACCTAGCTAAATGCTTGTGTTTCTAGCTCCAACAGTACAGTAACACCTAGCTAAATGCTTGTGTTTCTAGCTCCAACAGTGCAGTAACACCTAGCTAAATGCTTGTGTTTCTAGCTCCAACAGTGCAGTAACACCTAGCTAAATGCTTGTGTTTCTAGCTCCAACAGTACAGTAACACCTAGCTAAATGCTTGTGTTTCTAGCTCCAACAGTACAGTAACACCTAGCTAAATGCTTGTGTTTCTAGCTCCAACAGTACAGTAACACCTAGCTAAATGCTTGTGTTTCTAGCTCCAACAGTGCAGTAACACCTAGCTAAATGCTTGTGTTTCTAGCTCCAACAGTACAGTAACACCTAGCTAAATGCTTGCGTTTTTAGCTCCAACAGTACAGTAACACCTAGCTAAATGCTTGTGTTTCTAGCTCCAACAGTACAGTAACACCTAGCTAAATGCTTGTGTTTCTAGCTCCAACAGTACAGTAACACCTAGCTAAATGCTTGTGTTTCTAGCTCCAACAGTACAGTAACACCTAGCTAAATGCTTGTTTCTAGCTCCAACAGTGCAGTAACACCTAGCTAAATGCTTGTGTTTCTAGCTCCAACAGTGCAGTAACACCTAGCTAAATGCTTGTGTTTCTAGCTCCAACAGTGCAGTAACACCTAGCTAAATGCCTGTGTTTCTAGCTCCAACAGTGCAGTAACACCTAGCTAAATGCTTGTGTTTCTAGCTCCAACAGTGCAGTAACACCTAGCTAAATGCTTGTGTTTTTAGCTCCAACAGTACAGTAACACCTAGCTAAATGCTTGTGTTTCTAGCTCCAACAGTGCAGTAACACCTAGCTAAATGCTTGTGTTTCTAGCTCCAACAGTGCAGTAACACCTAGCTAAATGCTTGTGTTTCTAGCTCCAACAGTGCAGTAACACCTAGCTAAATGCTTGTGTTTCTAGCTCCAACAGTGCAGTAACACCTAGCTAAATGCTTGTGTTTCTAGCTCCAACAGTACAGTAACACCTAGCTAAATGCTTGTGTTTCTAGCTCCAACAGTGCAGTAACACCTAGCTAAATGCTTGTGTTTCTAGCTCCAACAGTGCAGTAACACCTAGCTAAATGCTTGTGTTTCTAGCTCCAACAGTACAGTAACACCTAGCTAAATGCTTGTGTTTCTAGCTCCAACAGTACAGTAACACCTAGCTAAATGCTTGTGTTTCTAGCTCCAACAGTACAGTAACACCTAGCTAAATGCTTGTGTTTCTAGCTCCAACAGTACAGTAACACCTAGCTAAATGCTTGTGTTTCTAGCTCCAACAGTACAGTAACACCTAGCTAAATGCTTGTGTTTCTAGCTCCAACAGTACAGTAACACCTAGCTAAATGCTTGTGTTTCTAGCTCCAACAGTACAGTAACACCTAGCTAAATGCTTGTGTTTCTAGCTCCAACAGTGCAGTAACACCTAGCTAAATGCTTGTGTTTCTAGCTCCAACAGTACAGTAACACCTAGCTAAATGCTTGTGTTTCTAGCTCCAACAGTGCAGTAACACCTAGCTAAATGCTTGTGTTTCTAGCTCCAACAGTACAGTAACACCTAGCTAAATGCTTGTGTTTCTAGCTCCAACAGTACAGTAACACCTAGCTAAATGCTTGTGTTTCTAGCTCCAACAGTACAGTAACACCTAGCTAAATGCTTGTGTTTCTAGCTCCAACAGTACAGTAACACCTAGCTAAATGCTTGTGTTTCTAGCTCCAACAGTACAGTAACACCTAGCTAAATGCTTGTGTTTCTAGCTCCAACAGTACAGTAACACCTAGCTAAATGCTTGTGTTTCTAGCTCCAACAGTACAGTAACACCTAGCTAAATGCTTGTGTTTCTAGCTCCAACAGTGCAGTAACACCTAGCAATAGAAAACAATAGGCACATAATCCAAACACTAAAAATAAAGAAATGAAGAAGAAATATCAGAACTAGTCCGGAATATACAGTGAGTTCCAAACGTATTGGGACAGTGACAATTTATTTTATTGTATTGTCTTTAGCATTTTGCATTTAGCATGGTATAAGTTTAAAGTGCAGACTGTGAGCTTTAATTTTAGGGTATTTTCATCCATATCGGGTGAACCGTTTAGGAATTACAGCACTTTTTGTGCATAGTTTCATATATGGAAGCCCATTCCTGCCACCTAAAAATAAAATACATACACTGATTGGACAAATCATTAGGAACACCTGCTCTTTCAAAGACATAGACTGACCAGGTGAATCCAGGTGACCTGTTAAGTCCACTTCATTCAGTGTAGATGAAGGGGAGGAGAGAGGTTAAGGAAGGATTTTTAAGCCTTGAGACAACTGAGAAATGGGACTGTGCGTGTGTGCCACACAGAGGGGGAACTCGATGTTAGGAAGGTGTTCTTAATGTTTTGTACACTCTGTGTATAGATACATATAGATCATACATTTGTAGCATTGTGTGGCGATTTCCATCTATCTACGGTGCAGAGATCCGCACACCAGGGCCGCCGGCAAACGTGGCGAGCTGGCATTTTCCCCACAGCACTTTGGATTTGGTTTTAGTCAAAATTATTGACACAAAAGAAAAGGCACAGTACTGTTGTTTTGACTGATTCGCCTCAATTTCGTAGACAGGATTTTAATGTTTTCATCCACCTTAGGGCGTCCTACTGCCTAAGCTATGTTGTTGATGTAATTTGAGAAGAGTGTGGGGCGTAGGATTGAACCTTGGGGTACTCCCTTGGTGACAGGCAGTGGCTGAGACAGCAGATTTTCTGACTTTATACACTGCACTCTTTGAGAGAGGTAGTTGGCAAACCAGACCAAAGACTCCTCAGAGACACCAATACTCCTTAGCCGGCCCACAAGAATGGAATGGTCTACTGTATCAAAAGCTTTGGCCAAGTCAATAAAAATAGCAGCACGTCATTGCTTAGAATCAAGGGCGATGGTGACATCATTTAGAACCTTTAAGGTTGCAGTGACACATCCATAACCTGAGTGGAAACCAGATTGCATACCAGAGAGAATACTACAGACATCAAGAAAGACAGTCAGTTGATTATTGACAAGTTTTTCCAACACTCTTGATAAACAGGGCAAAATAGAAATGGGCCTTTAACAGTTAGCATCAGCTTGATCTTGACCTTTTAAATACAGGATGCACCGTGGCTGCCTTCCAAGCAATGGGAACCTCCCCATGTTCTATGTCCACACATATGTTCTATGTCCACACATTGTTCTATGTTCACACATTGTTCTATGTTCACACATTGTTCTATGTTCACACATTGTTCTATGTTCACACATATTGTTCTATGTTCACACATTGTTCTATGTTCACACATATGTTCTATGTCCACACATATGTTCTATGTCCACACATATGTTCTATGTCCACACATTGTTCTATGTTCACACATATGTTCTATGTCCACACATATGTTCTATGTCCACACATATGTTCTATGTCCACACATTGTTCTATGTCCACACATATGTTCTATGTCCACACATATGTTCTATGTCCACACATTGTTCTATGTCCACACATTGTTCTATGTCCACACATATGTTCTATGTCCACACATATGTTCTATGTCCACACATATGTTCTATGTCCACACATTGTTCTATGTCCACACATTGTTCTATGTCCACACATATGTTCTATGTCCACACATATGTCCTATGACCACACATATGTCCACACATATGTTCTATGGCCACACATATGTTCTATGTCCACATATATTATTCTCAAAAAAATTGTCAATTTTTAATACCTTCAAAACACCAATTTAAACACTGTCAATCGGGAATGATAATTCTTCAAGTTTTTGGTATAACGTATTATTGTACCTATAACTATTATTGTAACTATATTCGGTTCTGTTATGTAAAAATGTTTATTCATAATTATGTGATCTTGTGAGATGTTGATTCAGCGCTAATCTAACTTTACTGAACCATTGTGAAGTGATCCTCGTTTATTTGTAATTATAATAAGACAGACAGTGAAGTCAAGGCAATTTGGATCCTAGATCTCGTTGGTGTTGATGATAAGTCAAGGCAGACACACGGTGAATTTGGATCCTAGATCTCGTTGGTGTTGATGATAAGTCAAGGCAGACACACGGGGAATTTGGATCCTAGATCTCGTTGGTGTTGATGATAAGTCAAGGTAGACACACAGTGAATTTGGATCCTAGATCTCGTTGGTGTGATGATAAGTCAAGGCAGACACACGGGGAATTTGGATCCTAGATCTCGTTGGTGTGATGATAAGTCAAGGCAGACACACGGGGAATTTGGATCCTAGATCTCGTTGGTGTGATGATAAGTCAAGGCAGACACACAGGGAATTTGGATCCTAGATCTCGTTGGTGTGATGATAAGTCAAGGCAGACACACGGGGAATTTGGATCCTAGATCTCATTGGTGTGATGATAAATCAAGGCAGACACACTGGGAATTTGGATCCTAGATCTCGTTGGTGTGATGATAAATCAAGGCAGACACACGGGGAATTTGGATCCTAGATCTCGTTGGTGTGATGATAAGTCAAGGCAGACACACGGTGAATTTGGATCCTAGATCTCGTTGGTGTGATGATAAGTCAAGGCAGACACGAAGGTCCATCCAATGGATCGTTTTGTCGACACAATAGAGGTGTTGTGTTTCTCAGACAGTAGGGTGGCTTACCTTTGCTAACGCCGTGCCTCTGCCTCTTCAGTTTGACCCGTTTTCAATTAAGATACAAAAAATATATAAATTACACAACAAAGAATTCGGGCCAGCAGCTCAGGTTGAAAGTGTTTCGTTTCGTGAAGCCAGGCAAGCTAGTGAATGTGGAAACACCAAGTCTCGTAAAGACAATCGGATTGGAATGATAGTGGCTTCCTGCTTGCCTGCACATGCACACACACACACACACACACGACACACGCAGGAACAACACGCGCTCACAAACACACACACACAGAGCCTAGCTGAGTCTCAGCGACATGGGTGTGGCAGCTTGGAGTGTGTCAGTTCTGTTAGCTCACACAGCGCATGTCTGTCTACCTAATACTGATGCACACACACAGTTACACACAGACAGTTACACACACACAGTTACAGACAGACAGACACACACACACACACACACACACAGTTACATAGACACACACACAGTTATAGAGACACACACACACACACACACACACAAAGTTACAGAGACAAACACACGTACAGTTACACACACACAGTTACACACACACACACACACACACACACACACACACACACACACTCAGATATCTACCTAATACCTTCAAAGGGCTGTTCTGTTTGTTCTGTCTGTCTGTCTGTCTGTCTGTCTGTCTGTCTGTCTGTCTGTCTGTCTGTCTGTCTGTCTGTCTGTCTGTCTGTCTGAGTGTAGAAAGCAGCTGCTCTGTCTGTGTCTGTCTGTCTTTCTTTCTTTGTGTGACTGACCGTGTCCTTCAGATTATTGTTGATCTGTGGCTGTCGGTCTAGACGGTGTGTGTGGAGGGCTGATGATGTGTGTTTTCATGTTTTGACTGTGTGTGGGGGGTGGGGGGTGGGGGGGGGGGAGTGAGAGAGAGGGTAGGTGGGTGTGTTCTGAGTGTCTGTCTTTCTGTCTGAGACTGGAGGTATTTACCTCTGCAGTGTGGGACACACACACACACACACACACACACACACACACACTCAGATATCTACCTAATACCTTCAAAGGGCTGTTCTGTTTGTTCTGTCTGTCTGTCTGTCTGTCTGTCTGTCTGTCTGTCTGTCTGTCTGTCTGTCTGTCTGTCTGTCTGTCTGTCTGTCTGTCTGTCTGTCTGAGTGTAGAAAGCAGCTGCTCTGTCTGTGTCTGTCTGTCTTTCTTTCTTTGTGTGACTGACCGTGTCCTTCAGATTATTGTTGATCTGTGGCTGTCGGTCTAGACGGTGTGTGTGGAGGGCTGATGATGTGTGTTTTCATGTTTTGACTGTGTGTGGGGGGTGGGGGGGTGGGGGGGGGGAGTGAGAGAGAGGGTAGGTGGGTGTGTTCTGAGTGTCTGTCTTTCTGTCTGAGACTGGAGGTATTTACCTCTGCAGTGTGGGAGAGAGATATGGTGTGGGTGTGTGTGTGTGTGGGGGGGGGAGCAAGTGTGAGAGAGAGAGGGTGTGTGTGTGTGTGTGTGGGGAGGGAGGGTGTATACTGTACTCTCATTGTAATTGTGGCATCGGCTGTTTCTGTGTCTGGTATCAAATCAAAGTTTATTTGTCACTTGCGTCGAATACAACAGGTGTAGATCTATATATACAGGCTATATACAGGGTATTACGGTACAGAGTCAATGTGGAGGCTATATACAGGGTATTACGGTACAGAGTCAATGTGGAGGCTATATACAGGGTATTACGGTACAGAGTCAATGTGGAGGCTATATACAGGGTATTACGGTACAGAGTCAATGTGGAGGCTATATACAGGGTATTACGGTACAGAGTCAATGTGGAGGCTATATACAGGGTATTACGGTACAGAGTCAATGTGGAGGCTATATACAGGGTATTACGGTACAGAGTCAATGTGGAGGCTATATACAGGGTATTACGGTACAGAGTCAATGTGGAGGCTATATACAGGGTATTACGGTACAGAGTCAATGTGGAGGCTATATACAGGGTGTTACGGTACAGAGTCAATGTGGAGGCTATATACAGGGTGTTACGGTACAGAGTCAATGTGGAGACTATATACAGGGTATTACGGTACAGAGTCAATGTGGAGGCTATATACAGGGTATTACGGTACAGAGTCAATGTGGAGGCTATATACAGGGTATTACGGTACAGAGTCAATGTGGAGGCTATATACAGGGTATTACGGTACAGAGTCAATGTGGAGACTATATACAGGGTATTACGGTACAGAGTCAATGTGGAGGCTATATACAGGGTATTACGGTACAGAGTCAATGTGGAGGCTATATACAGGGGGTATTACGGTACAGAGTCAATATACAGGGTATTACGGTACAGAGTCAATGTGGAGGCTATATACAGGGTGTTACGGTACAGAGTCAATGTGGAGGCTATATACAGGGTATTACGGTACAGAGTCAATGTGGAGGCTATATACAGGGTGTTACGGTACAGAGTCAATGTGGAGGCTATATACAGGGTGTTACGGTACAGAGTCAATGTGGAGGCTATATACAGGGTGTTACGGTACAGAGTCAATGTGGAGGCTATATACAGGGGGTACCGGTACAGAGTCAATGTGGAGACTATATACAGGGTGTTACGGTACAGAGTCAATGTGGAGGCTATATACAGGGTGTTACGGTACAGAGTCAATGTGGAGGCTATATACAGGGGGTATTACGGTACAGAGTCAATATACAGGGTATTACAGTACAGAGTCAATGTGGAGGCTATATACAGGGTGTTACGGTACAGAGTCAATGTGGAGGCTATATACAGGGTATTACGGTACAGAGTCAATGTGGAGGCTATATACAGGGTGTTACGGTACAGAGTCAATGTGGAGGCTATATACAGGGGGTACCGGTACAGAGTCAGTGTGGAGGCTATATACAGGGGGTACCGGTACAGAGTCAATGTGGAGGCTATATACAGGGTGTTACGGTACAGAGTCAATGTGGAGGCTATATACAGGGGGTACCGGTACAGTGTCAATGTGGAGGCTATATACAGGGTATTACGGTACAGAGTCAATGTGGAGGCTATATACAAGGTGTCACGGTACAGAGTCAATGTGGAGGCTATATACAGAGGGTACCGGTACAGAGTCAATGTGGAGGCTATATACAGGGGGTACCGGTACAGAGTCAATGTGGAGGCTATATACAGGGGGGGCTGGTACAGAGTCAATGTGGAGGCTATATACAGGGTATTACGGTACAGAGTCAATGTGGAGGCTATATACAGGGTGTTACGGTACAGAGTCAATGTGGAGGTATATACAGAGGGTACCGGTACAGAGTCAATGTGGAGGCTATATACAGGGGGTACCGGTACAGAGTCAATGTGGAGGCCATATACAGGGGGGGCTGGTACAGAGTCAATGTGGAGGCTATATGCAGGGGGTACCGGTACAGAGTCAATGTGGAGGCTATATACGGGGGGTACCGGTACAGAGTCAATGTGGAGGCTAGATACAGGGTATTACGGTACAGAGTCAATGTGGAGGCTATATTCAGGGGGTACCGGTACAGAGTCAATGTGGAGGCTATATACAGGGGGTACCGGTACATAGTCAATGTGGAGGCTATATACAGGGGGTACCTGCAGAGAGAACAGTCTATGACTAAGGTGGCTGGAGTCTTTTATCATTTGTAGGGCCTTCCTCTGACACCGCCTGGTATAGAGGTCCTGGATGGCAGGAAGCTTGGCCCCAGTTATGTACTGAGCCGTACGCACTACCCTCTGTAGTGTCTTGCGGTTGGAGGCCGATCAGTTGCCATACCAGGAAGTGATGCAACCAGGATGCTCTCGATGGTACAGCTGTAGAACCTTTTGAAGATCTGGGGACCCATGCAAAATCTTTTCAGTCTCCTGAGGGGGAATAGGCGTTGTCGTGCCCTCTTCACGACTGTCATGGTGTGTTTGGACCATGATAGTTTGTTGGTGATGTGGACACCAAGGAACTTGAAGCTCTCAACCTGATCCACTGCAGCCCGGTCGATGAGATTGGGTGCGTGCTCGGTCCTCCTTTTCCTGTAGTCTACAATCATCTCCTTTGTCTTGCTCACATTGAGGGAGAGGTTGTTGTCACACTGCCAGGTCTGTAACCTCCTGCCTATAGGCTGTCTCATCGCTGTCGATGATCAGGCCTACCACTGTTGTGTCGCTGGCAAACTTAATGATGGTTTTGGAGTCGTGCCTGGCCATGCAGCCATGAGTGAACAGGGGGTACATGAGGGGGCTGAGCATGAATAATGAACAGCATTCTCATGTAGGTGTTCCTCTTGTCCAGGTGGGAAAGGGCAGTGTGGAGTGCAATAGAGATTCCATAATCTGTGGATCTGTTGGGGCGGTATGCAAATTGAGTGGTTCTAGGGTTTCTGGGATAATGGTGTTGATGTGAGCCATGACCAGCCTTTCAAAGCACTTCATGGCTACAGACGTAAGTGCTACGGGTCGGTAGTCATTTTAGCAGGTTACCTTAGTGTTCTTCGGCACAGGCACTATGGTGATCAGCTTAAAACATGTAGGTATTACAGACTCAGACAGGGAGAGGTTAAAAATGTCAGTGAAGACATTTGCCAGTTGGTCAGCGCATGCTCGGAGTACACGTCCTGGTAATCCGTCTGGCCCTGCTGCCTTGTGAATGTTGACCTGTTTAAAGGTCTTACTCACATTGGCTACGGAGAGCATGATCACAAAGTCGTCCAGAACAGCTGATGCTCTCATGCATGCTTCAGTGTTTGCCTCGAAGCGAGCGTTGAAGTAATTTAGCTTGTCTGGTAGGCTCGTGTCACTGGGCAGCTCGCGACTGTGCTTCCCTTTGTAGTCTGTAATCATTTGCAAGCCCTGCCACATAAGACGAGCGTTGGTGGTGTAGTACGATTCAATCTTAGCCCTGTATTGACTCTTTGCCTGGTTGATGGTTCGTCGCAGAGCATAATGGGATTTCTTATAACCTTCCGGGTTAGAGTCACGCTCCTTGAAACGGCAGCTCTAACCTTTAGCTTGGTGTGGATGTTGCCTCTCATCCATGGCTTCTGGTTGGGATATGTATGTACAGTCACTGTGGGGACGACCTAATCGATGCACTTATTGATGTGACTGATGTGGTGTACTCGTCAATCCCATCGAAAGAATCCCGGAACGTATTCCAGTCTGTGATAGCAGAACAGTCCTGTAGTTTAGCATCTGTTTCATATGACCACTTCTGTATTGAGCGAGTCACTGGTGCTTCCTGCTTTAGTTTTTGCTTGTAAGAAGGAATCAGGAGGATATAATTATGGTCAGACTTGCCAAATGGAGCGCGAGGGAGAGCTTTGTACGCATCTCTGTGTGTAGAGTAAAGGTGGTCTAGAGTTGTTTCCCCCTCTGGTTGCACATTTAACATACTTGTAGAAATGAGGTAAAACAGCTTATCATGAGGTACTCTACCTCAGGCGAGCAAAACCTAGAGACTTCCTTACTATTAGATTTCGTGCACCAGCTGTTACCGACAAATAGACACAGAGCCAGCTAGCTGTATGTTACCCATGCCGTCTTTCAGCCACTACTTGTCTTACCGGAGGCGGCTGTTCTATCTGGCCGACTCGGTGAAACATAAGATATGAGTGAGTAGTGAGTGGAATTCTGACTCTGGTACAAGGAACAACTTAGCCAGGCAACACTCCCAGCAGCTACGACCTAGCCAGGCAACACTCCAAGCAGCTACGACCTAGCCAGGCAACACTCCCAGCAGCTACGACCTAGCCAGGCAACACTCCCAGCAGCTACGACCTAGCCAGGCAACACTCCCAGCAGCTACGACCTAGCCACGCAACACTCCCAGCAGCTACGACCTAGCCAGGCGACACTCCCAGCAGCTATGACCTAGCCAGGCAACACTCCCATAAGCTACGACCTAGCCAGGCAACACTCCCAGCAGCTACGACCTAGCCAGGCAACACTCCCAGCAGCTACGACATAGCCAGGCAACACTCCCAGCAGCTACGACCTAGCCAGGCAACACTCCCAGCAGCTACGACCTAGCCAGGCAACACTCCCAGCAGCTACGACCTAGCCAGGCAACACTCCCAGCAGCTACGACCTAGCCAGGCAACACTCCCAGCAGCTACGACCTAGCCAGGCAACACTCCCAGCAGCTACGACCTAGCCAGGCAACACTCCCAGCAGCTACGACCTAGCCAGGCAACACTCCCAGCAGCTACGACCTAGCCAAGCAACACTCCCATAAGCTACGACCTAGCCAAGCAACACTCCCATAAGCTACGACCTAGCCAGGCAACACTCCCATAAGCTACGACCTAGCCAGGCAACACTCCCAGCAGCTACGACCTAGCCAGGCAACACTCCCAGCAGCTACGACCTAGCCAGGCAACACTCCCAGCAGCTACGACCTAGCCAGGCAACACTCCCAGCAGCTACGACCTAGCCAGGCAACACTCCCAGCAGCTAGGACCTAGCCAGGCAACACTCCCAGCAGCTACGACCTAGCCAGGCAACACTCCCAGCAGCTACGACCTAGCCAGGCAACACTCCCAGCAGCTACGACCTAGCCTGGGAGAGGGAGAGAGAGAGACAGGAAGAGGGAAGAAAGCTCCAGAGACTGACAGAAAAGCTGCTGCTGCAACTGTGTGATGTGAAGAGGGATGGTGGGAACTGGGGGGAGGGAGAAAAGAAAAGGGGAGGAAGAGAGAAAAAAGGGAAAAGGGGAGTGAAAGATGACAAACACTTTTACAATGAGTTACACCAACCGTTACACCAACACTTTTACAAACAGGTTAAGTGTGCCTTGAATTCTAAATAAATCACAGACAGTGCCAACAGCAAAGCACCCCCACACCATAACACCTCCTCCTCCATGCTTCACGGTGGGAACCACACATGCGGAGATCATCCATTCACCCACACCGTGTCTCACAAAGACACGGCAGTTGAGACCAAAAATCTCCAATTTGGACCCCAGACAAAAGGACAAATTTCCACCGGTTTAATGTCCATTGCTTGTGTTTCTTGGTCCAAGCAAGTCTCTTCTTCTTATTGGTGTCCTTTAGTAGTGGTTTCTTTGCAGCAATTTGACCATGAAGGCCTGATTCACTCTCTGAACAGTTGATATTGAGATGTCTGTTACTTGAACTCTGTGAAATATTCATTTGGGCTGCAATCTGAGGTGCAGTTAACTCTAATGAACTCATCCTGTGCAGCAGAGGTAACTCTGTGTCTTCCTTTCCTGTGGTGGTCCTCATGAGAGCCAGTTCCATTTTAGTGCTCAAATGTTTTTTTGCGACTGCACTTGAAGAAACATTCAAAGTTCTTGAAACATTCCGTATTGACTGACCTTCATGTCTCAAAGTAATGATGGACTGTTGTTTCTCTTTGCTTATTTGAGCTGTTCTTGCCATAATATGGACTTGGTCTTTTACCAAATAGGTCTATCTTCTGTATACCACCCCTACCTTGTCACAACACAACTGATTGGCTTAAACACATTACGAAGGAAAGTAATTCCACAAATTAACAATGCACACCTGTTCATTAAAATGCATTCCAGGTGACTACCTCATGAATCTGGTTGAGAGAATGCCAAGATTGTGCAAAGCTGTCATCAAGGCAAAGGGTGGCTACTTTGAATAATCTCAAATATAAAATATGTTTTCATTACAGAATGGATTCGTGTAAACTCTGGCTTCTCCTTACAGAATGGGATCATGTAAACTCTTACACAGCGAGGGCCTTAATTGAAAATTTCACTTTAATCTTAAATAGCGTGGCAAACTGTCCATTCTAACTAGCGTCAGACCCTTTGAAGGTGAGGAGAGATGCTGGTGTTGGGCAATGAGAGAAAATGTTATATGCATACTGATCATGTTGGGGCAATTCATCCCTTTTTATTTCTCTTCTTGGGCAATGTCCCAAATGGCACCCTATTCCCTTTTATAGTGCACTACTTTAGACCCTATTTCCTTTTATAGTGCACTACTTTAGACCCTATTTCATTTTATAGTGCACTACACTGCACCACCAAATGGCACCCTATTTCCTTTTATAGTGCACTACTTTAGACCCTATTTCATTTTATAGTGCACTACACTGCACCACCAAATGGCACCCTATTTCCTTTTATAGTGCACTACTTTAGACCCTATTTCCTTTTATAGTGCACTACACTGCGCCACCAAATGGCACACTATTTCCTTTTATAGTGCACTACACTGCACCACCAAATGGCACCCTATTTCCTTTTATAGTGCACTACTGTTGACCAGGGCTCTGGTCAAAGGGAATAGGATGCCGCTTGGGACGAAGCCCCCTTCTCTTTCATATCCAGAGCCCCGAGACGTCTGCGCTCGCTGCTGCTGCAACATAAATTACAGATGAACCTCTTCTCCCTCCTCCTCCCTCCTCCCCAAAGTCTCTCTTCTCCCTCCTCTACTCCATGTTCTCCTCTGAGGTTCTCTGTTTGGTTTTGTGTTTTGAAAGTGAAATGATATTCAACATATTCAATGTATTGAGAGAAACCGGCTTGCAGTATGCAGATGAGTCTCTGTACTTTGAGGAGGAGGGAGGGAGGAGGAAGGAGACTTTGAGGAGAAGAGAGACTTTGATGAGGAGGGAGGAGGAGAGAGACGAGAGAGACTGATGAGGAGAGAGAAGAGAGAGACTGAGGAGGGAGTAGGAGAGAGAAGAGAGAGACTGATGAGGAGGGAGGAGGAGAGAGAAGAGAAAGACTGATGAGGAGGGAGGAGGAGAGAAGAGAGAGACTGATGAGGAGGAGAGAGAAGAGAGAGACTGATGAGGAGGGAGAATAGAGAGACTTTGAAGAGGAGGGATGAAGAGAGAGTAGATAGAGACTGGGGAGGAGGGAGGAGGAGAGAGAAACAGGAGGGAGGGAGGAGGAGAGAGAATAGAGAGACTTTGAAGAGGAGGCAGGGAGGAAGAGAGAAACAGGAGGGAGAGAGAAGAGAGACTGAGGAGGAGGGAGGGAGAAGGAGAGAGAAGAGAGACTGAGGAGGAGCGAGGGAGGAAGGGAGAGAGAAGAGAGACTGAGGAGGAGCGAGGGAGGAAGAGAGAGTAGAGAGAGACTTTGGGGAGGAGGGAGGGAGGAAGAGAGAAACAGGAGGGAGGGAGGAGGAGAGAGACTGAGGAGGAGCGAGGGAGGAAGAGAGAGGAGAGACTGAAGAGGAGGGAGGAGGAGGGAGAATAGAGAGTCTTTGGGGAGGAGGGAGGGAGGGAGTAGAGAGAGACTTTGGGGAGGAGGGAGGAGGAAGGAGTAGAGAGACTGGGGAGGACGGAGGGAGGGAGTAGAGAGAGACTTTGGGGAGGAGGGAGGAGGAAGGAGTAGAGAGAGACTTTGGAGAGGAGGGAGTAGAGAGAGACTGAAGAGGAGGGAGGAAGAGGAAGGAGTAGAGAGACTTTGGGGAGGAGGGAGGGAGGGAGTAGAGAGAGACTGAAGAGGAGGGAGGAAGAGGGAGAATAGAGAGACTTTGGGGAGGAGGGAGGAGGAGGGAGTAGAGAGACTTTGGGGAGGAGGGAGGAGGAGGGAGTAGAGAGACTTTGGGGAGGAGGAGGGAGTAGAGAGACTTTGGGGAGGGAGGAGGGAGTAGAGAGAGACTTTGGGGAGGAGGAGGAGGGAGGAGGAGAGTAGAGAGAGACTTTGAGGAGGAGGAGGAGGGAGGAGGAGGGAGTAGAGAGACTTTGGGGAGGAGGAGGAGGAGGGAGGAGGAGGAGGGAGTAGAGAGACTTTGGGGAGGAGGATGAGGGAGGAGGAGGGAGTAGAGAGAGACTTTGGGGAGGAGGGAGGAGGAGGGAGAGACTTTGGGGAGGGAGGAGGGAGTAGAGAGAGACTTTGGGGAGGAGGAGGGAGGAGGAGAGCGTAGAGAGAGACTTTGAGGAGGAGGAGGAGGGAGGAGGAGGGAGTAGAGAGACTTTGGGGAGGAGGATGAGGGAGGAGGAGGGAGTAGAGAGAGACTTTGGGGAGGAGGAAGGAGTAGAGAGAGACTTTGGGGAGGAGGGAGGAGGAGGGAGAGACTTTGGAGAGGAGGAAGGAGTAGAGAGAGACTTTGGGGAGGAGGAAGGAGTAGAGAGACTTTGGGGAGGAGGGAGGAGGAGGGAGAGACTTTGGGGAGGAGGAGGGAGAGACTTTGGGGAGGAGGGAGGAGGAGGGAGAGACTTTGGGGAGGAGGGAGGAGGAGGGAGAGACTTTGGGGAGGAGGGAGGAGGAGGGAGAGACTTTGGGGAGGAGGGAGGAGGAGGGAGAGACTTTGGGGAGGAGGGAGGAGGAGGGAGAGACTTTGGGGAGGAGGGAGAAGGAGGGAGAGACTTTGGGGAGGAGGGAGGAGGAGGGAGAGACTTTGGGGAGGAGGGAGGAGGAGGGAGTAGAGAGACTTTGGGGAGGAGGGAGGAGGAGGGAGAGACTTTGGGGAGGAGGGAGGAGGAGGGAGTAGAGAGACTTTGGGGAGGAGGGAGGAGGAGGGAGAGACTTTGGGGAGGAGGGAGGAGGAGGGAGTAGAGAGACTTTGGGGAGGAGGGAGGAGGAGGGAGAGACTTTGGGGAGGAGGGAGGAGGAGGGAGAGACTTTGGGGAGGAGGGAGAGACTTTGGGGAGGAGGGAGAGGGGGGAGAGACTTTGGGGAGGAGGGAGAGACTTTGGGGAGGAGGGAGAGGGGGGAGAGACTTTGGGGAGGAGGGAGAGACTTTGGGGAGGAGGGAGGAGGAGGGAGAGACTTTGAGGAGGAGGGAGGAGGAGGGAGAGACTTTGGGGAGGATGGAGGAGGAGGGAGAGACTTTGGGGAGGAGGGAGAGACTTTGGGGAGGAGGGAGGAGGAGGAAGATCTATGCAGCAGTAGTACGTGGTTTTGTTTTGTTCTCTAATTTTACAGCAAGAGAAGAAGGTTAAAGAAGTCAGTAGGATTACAGCTAGCCTGGTCCCAGATCTGTTTTACAGCAAGAGAAGAAGGTTAAAGAAGTCAGTAGGATTACAGCTAGCCTGGTCCCAGATCTGTTTTACAGCAAGAGGAGAAGGTTAAAGAAGTCAGTAGGATTACAGCTAGCCTGGTCCCAGATCTGTTTTACAGCAAGAGGAGAAGGTTAAAGAAGTCAGTAGGATTACAGCTAGCCTGGTCCCAGATCTGTTTTACAGCAAGAGGAGAAGGTTTAAGAAGTCAGTAGGATTACAGCTAGCCTGGTCCCAGATCTGTTTTACAACAAGAGGAGAAGGTTAAAGAAGTCAGTAGGATTACAGCTAGCCTGGTCCCAGATCTGTTTTACAGCAAGAGGAGAAGGTTAAAGAAGTCAGTAGGATTACAGCTAGCCTGGTCCCAGATCTGTTTTACAGCAAGAGAAGAAGGTTAAAGAAGTCAGTAGGATTACAGCTAGCCTGGTCCCAGATCTGTTTTACAGCAAGAGGAGAAGGTTAAAGAAGTCAGTAGGATTACAGCTAGCCTGGTCCCAGATCTGTTTTACAGCAAGAGGAGAAGGTTAAAGAAGTCAGTAGGATTACAGCTAGCCTGGTCCCAGATCTGTTTTACAGCAAGAGGAGAAGGTTAAAGAAGTCAGTAGGATTACAGCTAGCCTGGTCCCAGATCTGTTTTACAGCAAGAGAAGAAGGTTAAAGAAGTCAGTAGGATTACAGCTAGCCTGGTCCCAGATCTGTTTTACAGCAAGGGGAGAAGGTTAAAGAAGTCAGTAGGATTACAGCTAGCCTGGTCCCAGATCTGTTTTACAGCAAGAGAAGAAGGTTAAAGAAGTCAGTAGGATTACAGCTAGCCTGGTCCCAGATCTGTTTTACAGCAAGAGGAGAAGGTTAAAGAAGTCAGTAGGATTACAGCTAGCCTGGTCCCAGATCTGTTTTACAGCAAGAGGAGAAGGTTAAAGAAGTCAGTAGGATTACAGCTAGCCTGGTCCCAGATCTGTTTTACAGCAAGAGGAGAAGGTTAAAGAAGTCAGTAGGATTACAGCTAGCCTGGTCCCAGATCTGTTTTACAGCAAGAGGAGAAGGTTAAAGAAGTCAGTAGGATTACAGCTAGCCTGGTCCCAGATCTGTTTTACAGCAAGAGGAGAAGGTTAAAGAAGTCAGTAGGATTACAGCTAGCCTGGTCCCAGATCTGTTTTACAGCAAGAGGAGAAGGTTAAAGAAGTCAGTAGGATTACAGCTAGCCTGGTCCCAGATCTGTTGCTGCCGTTGTCAAGCTAAATGTGACAGTCAGTGACATGAATTGACATGATGGCACAAACCGACTTCCACCCAGGATGTAATGTATTACTGCTAGCTAACTGGTGCCAGACCTTGTGATTTACTGTCTCTACCTTCACTAATAACATGACACATGGCTCATGCAGACACTTTGGTAACTTCTAAATAAGGCTGACTGGTACTGGACTTTAGCCTTCGGTCTATTTCCTGTCTGTCAGCCGTCCGACTCTGTCGTCTTCCCTGAAGACACAGAAGTCAGATTGATTTCATTAAACCAACAACAGGGTGGTGCCGGAGTGACGAGGGTTTGTGTGTTATGTGTGGGACTGTCTTTCTGTGGGAGTCACCTTCAGTATCTGTTTACTTTCCTGACTGAAACAGGACGTCTTGTATCAAGGGGCTGCATGTGTTGTCCTTTGTGTGGTATGTGTTGTCCTTTGTGTGCGTGTGTATGTGTGTGTGTGTTGTCCTGTGTGTGTGTTGTCCTGTGTGTGTGTTGCCCTTTGTGTGTGTGTGTTGTCCTTTTTGTGTGTGTGTGTGTGTGTGTGTGTGTGTGTGTGTGTGTGTGTGTGTGTGTGTGTGTGTGTTGTCCTATCTGCGTTGTGATGTCTTTTTTATCAGGTATGTGCTGCTCCGTGTTCCAAATGATGTCCTATTCCCATATAGTGCACTACTTTTATCCCAGAGCACTAGATAAGGGATAGGGTGCCCTTAGGGGACTCATGTTGTCTATGGCTCTCTAGGACCAGCATCAACACATCCTGTGTGGGCAGAAGAAGAAGAGGACATGACCTTTGTTTAGCTGAGCCTCCGCCTCACTTGTCAGAGTAGGATCTTCTGCTGGTGCTGTGTGTGCGTATATGTGTGTGTGTGTGTGTGTGTGCGTGTGTGTGTGTCTGAAGGTGGGGGAGCTTTGAAGAACAAAAGAAAGTGTTTGAAGCAAGGGGAAGTCTTTGTGTGTTTGAGTGAGAGACAGAGAGATGCAGGCAGTGAAGTGTGTCTGTGGGTATATAGTGGTTAGTATCCTCAGAGGAAAACACTCCTCGCTCTCTCTCTCTTCCTCATCCTCATCCTCTTCTCTCTTTTTTCCAGCAGGTAAGCGGGTGCCATGCCAGCTGCTGTTCCCCCTCTGCTCCCCCTCTCCACCTGGTGGTGGTGTCTGGTACTGCTGCAGCTTCCACAGGCCCTGACCCAGCCCCAGCTGGACCCTAACCCAGAGAAGGCCTCTCCCGCTGGGCAGGCCTTCCCTTACCTCTCCCTGGATGGATCTCCCCTCAACCACCTCCTACTGGACCCCAGGTCTGGTTATCTGTACGTGGGGGCGGTCAACCATCTCTACCATCTGTCCCCTGACCTCCAGGTAATTACAATGTCTTTAATCACCCGGCTCCAGTTTTTCCAAAGTTATCCATCTGGTTGTTTGGCTTATGGGATATGCAGAAATGCATAGAAATATAATGAATAGAACAGAGCCTTATCGTACCAAGCAGGATGAGGAGTTAGCCAGGTAACGTTGGTCAACTCTTGAGTTCAACTCGGGAAAACCGGTACCAAGAAAGTGGCTCCCCTTTTAGCCAGGTACATTTCTATGGTAACGAATCATTCATAACTAACCTGCAGGGCAGGCTAACTCAGGGCTAACCTGCTGCAGGGCAGGCTAACTCAGGGCTAACCTGCTGCAGGGCAGGCTAACTCAGGGCTAACCTGCTGCAGGGCAGGCTAACTCAGGGCTAACCTGCTGCAGGGCAGGCTAACTCAGGGCTAACCTGCTGCAGGGCAGGCTAACTCAGCAGGGCAGGCTAACTCAGGGCTAACCTGCTGCAGGGCAGGCTAACTCAGGGCTAACCTGCTGCAGGGCAGGCTAACTCAGGGCTAACCTGCTGCAGGGCAGGCTAACTCAGGGCTAACCTGCTGCAGGGCAGGCTAACTCAGGGCTAACCTGCTGCAGGGCAGGCTTACTCAGGGCTAACCTGCTGCAGGGCAGGCTAACTCAGGGCTAACCTTCTCCAGGGCAGGCTAACTCAGGGCTAACCTTCTCCAGGGCAGGCTAACTCAGGGCTAACTCCACTATCCTGCATTCAGAACTAACCTTCTCCAGGGCAGGCTAACTCAGGGCTAACTCCACTTACCCTTAACGAAATGACTGAACCACGAGTTGAGGACCAATGAAATCCCATTCCCTCTATCTCGCAAAGACATCCGTAACCAGGTTGCCATCCGTAACCAGGTTGTCATCCGTAACCAGGTTGCCATCCGTAACCAGGTTGCCCTCCGTACCAGGTCCGTAACCAGGTTGCCCTCCGTAACCAGGTTGCCATCCGTAACCAGGTTGTCATCCGTAACCAGGTTGCCCTCCGTACCAGGTCCGTAACCAGGTTGCCCTCCGTAACCAGGTTGCCATCCGTAACCAGGTTGTCATCCGTAACCAGGTTGTCATCCGTAACCAGGTTGTCATCCGTAACCAGGTTGCCCTCCGTAACCAGGTCCGTAACCAGGTTGCCATCCGTAACCAGGTTGCCCTCCGTGACCAGGTTGTCATCCGTAACCAGGTTGTCATCCGTAACCAGGTTGCCATCCGTAACCAGGTTGCCATCCGTAACCAGGTTGCCATCCATAACCAGGTCCGTAACCAGGTTGACATCCGTAACCAGGTTGTCATCCGTAACCAGGTTGCCCTCCGTAACCAGGTTGCCCTCCGTAACCAGGTTGCCCTCCGTAACCAGGTTGCCCTCCGTAACCAGGTTGTCATCCGTAACCAGGTTGCCCTCCGTAACCAGGTCCGTAACCAGGTTGCCATCCGTAACCCATGTTGTCATCCGTAACCAGGTTGTCATCCGTAACCAGGTTGTCATCCGTAACCAGGTTGCCCTCCGTAACCAGGTCCGTAACCAGGTTGCCATCCGTAACCCAGGTTGTCATCCGTAACCCAGGTTGTCATCCGTAACCAGGTTGCCCTCCGTAACCAGGTCCTGCCATCCGTAACCAGGTTGCCCTCCGTACCAGGTCCGTAACCAGGTTGCCCTCCGTAACCAGGTTGTCATCCGTAACCAGGTCCTGCCAACCGTAACCAGGTTGCCCTCCGTACCAGGTCCGTAACCAGGTTGTCATCCGTAACCAGGTTGTCATCCGTAACCAGGTTGTCATCCGTAACCAGGTTGCCCTCCGTAACCAGGTTGCCCTCCGTAACCAGGTCCGTAACAGGTTGCCCTCCGTAACCAGGTTGCCCTCCGTAACCAGGTTGTCATCCGTAACCAGGTTGTCATCTGTAACCAGGTTGTCATCCGTAACCAGGTTGTCATCCGTAACCAGGTTGCCCTCCGTAACCAGGTCCGTAACCAGGTTGCCATCCGTAACCAGGTTGTCATCCGTAACCAGGTTGCCCTCCGTAACCAGGTTGCCCTCCGTAACCAGGTTGTCATCCGTAACCAGGTTGTCATCCGTAACCAGGTTGCCATCCGTAACCAGGTTGCCCTCCGTAACCAGGTCCGTAACCCAGGTTGCCATCCGTAACCCAGGTTGTCATCCGTAACCCAGGTTGTCATCCGTAACCAGGTTGTCATCCGTAACCAGGTTGCCCTCCGTAACCAGGTTGCCCTCCGTAACCAGGTTGCCCTCCGTAACCAGGTTGCCCTCCGTAACCAGGTTGTTCTCCGTAACCAGGTTGTCATCCGTAACCAGGTTGTCATCCGTAACCAGGTTGCCATCCGTAACCAGGTTGCCCTCCGTAACCAGGTCCGTAACCAGGTTGCCATCCGTAACCCAGGTTGTCATCCGTAACCAGGTTGTCATCCGTAACCAGGTTGCCCTCCGTAACCAGGTCCGTAACCAGGTTGCCATCCGTAACCAGGTTGCCCTCCGTAACCAGGTTGTCATCCATAACCAGGTTGTCATCTGTAACCAGGTTGTCATCCGTAACCAGGTTGTCATCCGTAACCAGGTTGCCATCCGTAACCAGGTCCGTAACCAGGTTGCCCTCCGTAACCAGGTCCGTAACCAGGTTGCCCTCCGTAACCAGGTCCGTAACCAGGTTGCCATCCGGCCTTTTTATGCGAGTAAAGCACGTCGGATAAAACATTTAATTGGCAGGCATGCTGAAAACAGAACATTCTTCTAGAAACCTTTCATATGTCGACAGAACAAAACACGCCAGACAAGGTGGTATCTTTTTGTGTCGGTAAAATGAATTAATGTGAGAAATATCAGTGGAAAAGCTTCAGGTGACCATCGTCGTGGGGTCCTCCCACTACGACTCGTTGGGAAAGCTTGCAGTTTATTCAACTACACATTAAAGAAATGAGGATGAACTTCCCAGGGTGGTGAAAGTGCACAGTGATGCTCCTTTCCAATACACATCGAGGGTTTTATTCTGCTGATGATCAACGCTTGACTGCCGTTTGACAAATAAAAATGATCCATAGTAGGTTATAGGTGTCCTCTAGCCAACAGCACCTCATCATGACAGTACCAGTGGGCTATAGGTGCCCTCTAGCCAACAGCACCTCATCATGACAGTACCAGTGGGCTATAGGTGCCCTCTAGCCAACAGCACCTCATCATGTAGTAGGTTATAGGTGTCCTCCAGCCAACAGCACCTCATTATGTAGTAGGTTATAGGTGTCCTCCAGCCAACAGCACCTCATCATGTAGTAGGTTATAGGTGTCCTCCAGCCAACAGCACCTCATCATGTAGTAGGTTATAGGTGTCCTCTAGCCAACAGCACCTCATCATGTAGTAGGTTATAGGTGTCCCCCAGCCAACAGCACCTCATCATGTAGTAGGTTATAGGTGTCCTCCAGCCAACATCACCTCATCCTGACAGCACCAGTGGGCTATAGGTGTCCCCCAGCCAACAGCATCTCATCATGTAGTAGGTTATAGGTGCCCTCTAGCCAACAGCACCTCATCATGTAGTAGGTTATAGGTGTCCTCCAGCCAACAGCACCTCATCATGACAGTACCAGTGGGCTATAGGTGTCCTCCAGCCAACAGCACCTCATCATGACAGTACCTCCTCATCATGACAGTACCAGTGGGCTATAGGTGCCCTCTAGCCAACAGCATCTCATCATGTAGTAGGTTATAGGTGCCCTCTAGCCAACAGCACCTCATCATGACAGTACTAGTGGGCTATAGGTGCCCTCTAGCCAACAGCACCTCATCATGACAGTACCAGTGGGCTATAGGTGCCCTCTAGCCAACAGCACCTCATCATGTAGTAGGTTATAGGTGTCATCCCGCCAACAGCACCTCATCATGTAGTAGGTTATAGGTGTCCTCTAGCCAACAGCACCTCATCATGTAGTAGGTTATAGGTGTCCTCTAGCCAACAGCACCTCCTCATGTAGTAGGTTATAGGTGTCCTCCAGCCAACAGCACCTCATCATGTAGTAGGTTATAGGTGTCCTCTAGCCAACAGCACCTCATCATGTAGTAGGTTATAGGTGCCCTCTAGCCAACAGCACCTCATCATGTAGTAGGTTATAGGTGTCCTCCAGCCAACAGCACCTCATCCTGACAGCACCAGTGGGCTATAGGTGTCCCCCAGCCAACAGCATCTCATCATGTAGTAGGTTATAGGTGCCCTCTAGCCAACAGCACCTCATCATGTAGTAGGTTATAGGTGTCCTCCAGCCAACAGCACCTCATCATGACAGTACCAGTGGGCTATAGGTGTCCTCCAGCCAACAGCACCTCATCATGACAGTACCAGTGGGCTATAGGTGTCCTCCAGCCAACAGCACCTCATCATGACAGTACCAGTGGGCTATAGGTGTCCTCCAGCCAACAGCACCTCATCATGACAGTACCAGTGGGCTATAGGTGTCCTCCAGCCAACAGCACCTCATCATGACAGTACCAGTGGGCAAACTCGCTATATAAACATGTTTTGTTAGAGAACCTTCATTAGAGTGTAAAACCCATTTCACTTGGAGTGTTTTATTCGGTACCTGAGAATTTAACCGCAGAAGTTATCTTTGTTTGCACAACGTCATCACACATTCTTTTATCCGCAACAAGTCAATTTGATGGAAGCATCTCTGGTGGGAAAATGCGCATATTGTTTTTAAAATTTTTAGATTTTAAAATATTCGCAGGGAAATCTGTCGCCAATTGGATGGAAACCTAGATAGTGTCAAATTAAACGAGTAAAACCAGATGTGGCACTGACTCGTCCGTGGATTGATGTTTGAGTTCAGCAGTTACAAGCCTGCTAGAGTTAGCAGCAGGCGGACAAGCAGTATCCACCGTCGTAGTATAGATGAAGCCTGAGCTGGAATGTGAAGTTAACTAAAGCTGGTTAGCTTTAGAAAACCCTGAGTAGATCTAGCTTCCTTCGTAGTATATCCTTCACGAGTCCCCCATTCAAGTCAATGATTCCTCTGTTCTATGCATTCTAGCTCTATGCATTTAATCCTATCCAATAGGCAAAATCCAGATAACTTTTGAAACACTGGGCCCTGGCTGTCTGGTACCTGGTTATATGGGCCCTGGCTGTCTGGGCCCTGGCTGTCTGGGACCTGGTTATCTGGGCCCTGGTTATATGGGCCCTGGCTGTCTGGGCCCTGGCTGTCTGGGACCTGGTTATCTGGGCCCTGGCTGTCTGGGCCCTGGCACTCTGGGCCCTGGCTGTCTGGGCCCTGGCTGTCTGGGCCCTGGCTGTCTGGGCCCTGGCTGTCTGGGCCCTGGCTGTCTTGTCCCTGGTTCTCTGGGCCCTGGCTCTCTGGGCCCTGGCTCTCTGGGCCCTGGCTGTCTGGGCCCTGGTTCTCTGGGCCCTGGCTGTCTGGGCCCTGGCTGTCTGGGCCCTGGTTCTCTGGGCCCTGGCTGTCTGGGCCCTGGTTCTCTGGGCCCTGGCTGTCTGGGCCCTGGCTCTCTGGGCCCTGGCTCTCTGGGCCCTGGCTCTCTGGGCCCTTGCTCTCTGGGCCCTGGCTGTCTGGGCCCTGGCTCTCTGGGCCCTGGCTCTCTAGGCCCTGGCTCTCTAGGCCCTGGCTCTCTAGGCCCTGGCTGTCTGGGCCCTGGCTGTCTGGGACCTGGTTCTCTATGTACTGGCTTACCAGACACAGATTAAGACTAAATGGACTAAAAAGCACTTTCAATGTAGATTATCCATTGAGCTTACGTTTCAGTCTAGTGCTGCGTTTAGCCTGTGTCTGGGAAACCAGCCCTATATGTTTTTGTTGTCTGTGTTTGTGTATGACTTTCTGTTGACCGGTTCTGTGAACGCAAACAAAAGGCTTGGTCCTAAAATGGCCCCCTATTGCCTTTACAATGGACCCTTTGGGCCCTGATCAACAGTAGTTCTGTAGAGGGAATAGGGTGCCATTAAAACACATTTTATTTCATACATTTGAGTCACTTAGCAGACGCTCTTATCCAGAGCCACTTACTGGAGCAATTACGGTTTAAATGCTTTGCTCAAGGGCACAACAACAATATTTTTCACCTTGTTGGAGCTGGGATTTGAACCAGAGACCTTTCGGGTTACTGGCCCAAAGCACTAACCGCTAGGCTGTCGGCCGCCCTAACAGCCATTACTCTGTGTTATCTCTCATCTTGTCCTAGGTGCTGTCCTCCAGTCAGACTGGCCCCAAACTAGACAGTCCTGAATGCCTGCCCCCCATAGTCCCCAAGGACTGCCCCACCGCCCGGGTCACCCCCAACACCAATAAGATCCTGCTCCTGGAGGAAGGCGTGGACGCGGTGGGGTCAGAGGTCGGGGCAAGGAGCCTGATCGTATGCGGGACATTGTTCCAAGGTATCTGTGACAAGAGGAGTCTGGGTAATGTGTCCGAGGTGCTCTATCAGACGTCCAACCCAGTGGACACGCAGTACGTTGCCGCCAACGACCCCCGCGTCTCCACCGTGGGCGTGATCTTGAACCAGAAGGGGGTGGGGCTGATGCTAGTGGGGCGTGGCTACACTAGTAAAGGCCCCAGCGACATCCCACCAATCACAACGCGCCGTCTATCCCCCAGTTCCTCCCCCTCCCGCCAGGCCTTCTCTCAAGACGAAGAACTAGGGAAGCTGGTTGTCGGGAGCTACTCCGAGTACAACAACAACTTCATATCAGCGTTTAACCACAGCGACCACGTCTACTTCCTGTTCTCGCGGAGGGATATGTGGCACAGGAAGGAGTACCGGACCTACGTTTCTCGTCTCTGCGCCGGGGACCGGAGCTTCTACTCCTACGTGGAGGTTCCGTTGGAATGTTCCGGCGGTTACAATCTCGCCCAGGGGGCTTCCCCCGCCGAACACCAGGGGCGGCCGGCGCTGTTCGTTGCCATGGCGGCGGGGCAGGCGTCGACGCCCACGGCGACGGGTCGCTCGGCGCTCTGTGTTTATGGGATGTCAGAGCTGGACGCGTCGCTGCAGAGGGCCCAGGAGCTGTGTTATACAGAGGGAGGAAAAGGAAGGACGGGACATGAGGAGGCATACATAGAGTATGAGGTGTCGTCCAAGTGTCTACGCCTGCCCAAGGTAACTAGACACACACACACACACACACACACACACACACACACACACACACACACACACACACACACACACACACAGCAGCTCAGTGTGTAGGCCTAGGCTAATGTGTAGGTCAAGTGTCTATGCCTGCCCAAGGTAACTAGAGACACACACACACACACACACACAGGGTTGACCACTCTTATCCGCAGCAGGCCAGTGTGTATGCTAATCCCCCTGATTGTACCAATAGAAGTATTGATTGGAATAGATGTGTTACTATGCTTGGCTGGAACAAAAGCCTGCAGTCATCCCTGACCTAAAGACAGGATACATCTGCTACTACTGAACCTTATGGTTCAGCGGTATAGTAGCGGTATATCAGCGGTATAGTAGGGGTATATCAGCGGTATATCAGCGGTATAGTAGTGGTATAGTAGGGGTATATCAGCGGTATATCAGTGGTATATCAGCGGTATAGTAGTGGTATAGTAGGGGTATATCAGCGGTATAGTAGTGGTATATCAGCGGTATAGTAGTGGTATAGTAGGGGTATATCAGCGGTATAGTAGTGGTATATCAGCGGTATATCAGCGGTATAGTAGCGGTATAGTAGCGGTATAGTAGCGGTATATCAGCGGTATATCAGCGGTATATCAGCGGTATATCAGTGGTATATCAGCGGTATAGTAGTGGTATAGTAGCGGTATATCAGCGGTATATCAGTGGTATATCAGTGGTATATCAGCGGTATATCAGCGGTATAGTAGTGGTATAGTAGTGGTATATCAGCGGAATAGTAGTGGTATATCAGCGGAATAGTAGCGGTATATCAGTGGTATATCAGCGGTATATCAGTGGTATAGTAGTGGTATATCAGCGGTATATCAGTGGTATAGTAGTGGTATATCAGCGGAATAGTAGCGGTATATCAGTGGTATATCAGCGGTATAGTAGTGGTATAGTAGCGGTATATCAGCGGTATATCAGCGGTATATCAGTGGTATATCAGCGGTATAGTAGTGGTATATCAGCGGAATAGTAGTGGTATATCAGCGGTATATCAGCGGAATAGTAGTGGTATATCAGCGGAATAGTAGAGGTATATCAGCGGTATAGTAGCGGTATAGTAGTGGTATATCAGTGGTATATCAGCGGTATATCAGCGGTATAGTAGTGGTATAGTAGTGGTATATCAGCGGAATAGTAGAGGTATATCAGTGGTATATCAGCGGAATAGTAGAGGTATATCAGTGGTATATCAGCGGTATATCAGCGGTATAGTAGTGGTATAGTAGTGGTATATCAGCGGAATAGTAGCGGTATATCAGTGGTATATCAGCGGTATAGTAGAGGTATATCAGCGGTATAGTAGAGGTATATCAGCGGTATAGTAGCGGTATAGTAGTGGTATATCAGTGGTATATCAGCGGTATATCAGCGGTATAGTAGTGGTATAGTAGTGGTATATCAGCGGAATAGTAGCGGTATATCAGTGGTATATCAGCGGAATAGTAGAGGTATATCAGTGGTATATCAGCGGTATAGTAGAGGTATATCAGTGGTATATCAGCGGTATATCAGCGGTATAGTAGTGGTATAGTAGTGGTATATCAGCGGAATAGTAGCGGTATATCAGTGGTATATCAGCGGAATAGTAGAGGTATATCAGTGGTATATCAGCGGAATAGTAGAGGTATATCAGTGGTATATCAGCGGTATATCAGCGGTATAGTAGTGGTATAGTAGTGGTATATCAGCGGAATAGTAGCGGTATATCAGTGATATATCAGTGGAATAGTAGAGGTATATCAGCGGTATAGTAGTGGTATATCAGCGGTATATCAGCGGTATAGTAGCGGTATATCAGCGGTATATCAGCGGTATATCAGTGGTATATCAGCGGTATATCAGCGGTATAGTAGTGGTATATCAGTGGTATATCAGCGGAATAGTAGAGGTATATCAGTGGTATATCAGCGGTATATCAGCGGTATAGTAGTGGTATAGTAGTGGTATAGTAGTGGTATAGTAGGGGTATATCAGCGGTATAGTAGTGGTATAGTAGTGGTATATCAGCGGAATAGTAGTGGTATAGTAGTGGTATAGTAGTGGTATAGTAGGGGTATATCAGCGGTATAGTAGTGGTATATCAGCGGTATAGTAGTGGTATAGTAGGGGTATATCAGCGGTATAGTAGTGGTATATCAGCGGTATAGTAGTGGTATATCAGCGGTATAGTAGTGGTATATCAGCGGTATAGTAGTGGTATATCAGCGGTATATCAGCGGTATATCAGTGGTATATCAGCGGTATATCAGCGGTTTATCAGCGGTATATCAGCGGAATATCAGCGGTATAGTAGCGGTATATCAGCGGTATATCAGCGGTTTATCAGCGGTATATCAGCGGAATATCAGCGGTATAGTAGCGGTATATCAGCGGTATAGTAGCGGTATATCAGCGGAATAGTAGAGGTATATCAGCGGAATAGTAGAGGTATATCAGCGGTATATCAGCGGTATATCAGCGGAATAGTAGAGGTATATCAGTGGTATATCAGCGGTATATCAGCGGTATATCAGCGGTATAGTAGCGGTATATCAGCGGTATATCAGCGGAATAGTAGAGGTATATCAGCGGTATATCAGCGGTATATCAGCGGTATAGTAGCGGTATATCAGCGGAATAGTAGAGGTATATCAGCGGTATATCAGCGGTATATCAGCGGAATAGTAGAGGTATATCAGTGGTATAGTAGCGGTATATCAGCGGTATATCAGCGGTATATCAGCGGTATAGTAGCGGTATATCAGCGGTATATCAGCGGTATATCAGCGGTATAGTAGCGGTATATCAGCGGTATAGTAGAGGTATATCAGTGGTATATCAGCGGTATATCAGCGGTATATCAGCGGTATAGTAGTGGTATATCAGCGGTATATCAGCGGTATAGTAGTGGTATATCAGCGGTATATCAGCGGTATATCAGCGGTATAGTAGCGGTATATCAGCGGTATATCAGCGGTATATCAGCGGTATAGTAGCGGTATATCAGCGGTATAGTAGAGGTATATCAGTGGTATATCAGCGGTATATCAGCGGTATATCAGCGGTATAGTAGTGGTATATCAGCGGTATATCAGCGGTATAGTAGTGGTATATCAGCGGTATATCAGCGGTATATCAGCGGTATAGTAGTGGTATATCAGCGGTATATCAGCGGTATATCAGCGGTATATCAGCGGTATAGTAGTGGTATATCAGCGGTATATCAGCGGTATAGTAGTGGTATATCAGCGGTATATCAGCGGTATATCAGCGGTATAGTAGTGGTATATCAGCGGTATATCAGCGGTATATCAGCGGTATATCAGCGGTATAGTAGTGGTATATCAGCGGTATATCAGCGGTATAGTAGTGGTATATCAGCGGTATATCAGCGGTATAGTAGTGGTATATCAGCGGTATATCAGCGGTATAGTAGAGGTATATCAGCGGTATAGTAGTGGTATATCAGCGGTATATCAGCGGTATAGTAGAGGTATATCAGCGGTATATCAGCGGTATAGTAGTGGTATATCAGCGGTATATCAGCGGTATAGTAGTGGTATATCAGTGGTATATCAGCGGAATAGTAGTGGTATATCAGCGGTATATCAGCGGTATATCAGCGGTATAGTAGTGGTATATCAGCGGTATATCAGCGGTATAGTAGTGGTATATCAGCGGTATATCAGCGGTATATCAGCGGTATATCAGCGGTATATCAGCGGTATATCAGCGGTATAGTAGTGGTATATCAGCGGTATATCAGCGGTATAGTAGTGGTATATCAGCGGTATATCAGCGGTATAGTAGTGGTATATCAGCGGTATATCAGCGGTATAGTAGAGGTATATCAGCGGTATAGTAGTGGTATATCAGCGGTATATCAGCGGTATAGTAGAGGTATATCAGCGGTATATCAGCGGTATAGTAGTGGTATATCAGCGGTATATCAGCGGTATAGTAGAGGTATATCAGAGGTATATCAGCGGTATAGTAGTGGTATATCAGCGGTATATCAGCGGTATATCAGCGGAATAGTAGCGGTATAGTAGTGGTATATCAGCGGTATAGTAGTGGTATATCAGCGGTATAGTAGCGGTATATCAGCGGTATAGTAGAGGTATATCAGCGGTATATCAGCGGTATAGTAGTGGTATATCAGCGGTATATCAGCGGTATAGTAGTGGTATATCAGCGGTATATCAGCGGTATATCAGCGGTATATCAGCGGTATATCAGCGGTATATCAGCGGTATAGTAGTGGTATATCAGCGGTATATCAGCGGTATAGTAGTGGTATATCAGCGGTATATCAGCGGTATAGTAGTGGTATATCAGCGGTATATCAGCGGTATAGTAGAGGTATATCAGCGGTATAGTAGTGGTATATCAGCGGTATATCAGCGGTATAGTAGAGGTATATCAGCGGTATATCAGCGGTATAGTAGTGGTATATCAGCGGTATATCAGCGGTATATCAGCGGAATAGTAGCGGTATATCAGCGGTATAGTAGCGGTATATCAGCGGTATATCAGCGGTATAGTAGTGGTATAGTAGCGGTATATCAGCGGAATAGTAGCGGTATATCAGCGGTATATCAGCGGTATATCAGCGGTATAGTAGTGGTATATCAGCGGTATAGTAGCGGTATATCAGCGGTATAGTAGTGGTATATCAGCGGTATAGTAGCGGTATAGTAGCGGTATATCAGCGGAATAGTAGCGGTATATCAGCGGTATATCAGCGGTATATCAGCGGTATAGTAGTGGTATATCAGCGGTATAGTAGTGGTATATCAGCGGTATATCAGCGGTATAGTAGCGGTATATCAGTGGTATAGTAGTGGTATATCAGCGGTATAGTAGCGGTATATCAGCGGAATAGTAGTGGTATATCAGCGGTATAGTAGAGGTATATCAGCGGTATATCAGCGGTATAGTAGAGGTATATCAGCGGTATATCAGCGGAATAGTAGCGGTATATCAGCGGAATAGTAGCGGTATATCAGTGGTATAGTAGCGGTATAGTAGAGGTATATCAGCGGTATATCAGCGGTATAGTAGAGGTATATCAGCGGTATATCAGCGGTATAGTAGTGGTATATCAGCGGTATATCAGCGGAATAGTAGCGGTATATCAGCGGAATAGTAGCGGTATATCAGCGGTATAGTAGTGGTATATCAGCGGTATATCAGCGGAATAGTAGCGGTATATCAGCGGTATAGTAGCAGTATATCAGCGGTATAGTAGTGGTATATCAGCGGTATATCAGCGGTATAGTAGCGGTATATCAGTGGTATAGTAGTGGTATATCAGCGGTATAGTAGCGGTATATCAGCGGTATAGTAGTGGTATATCAGTGGTATAGTAGCGGTATATCAGTGGTATAGTAGTGGTATATCAGCGGTATAGTAGCGGTATATCAGTGGTATAGTAGAGGTATATCAGTGGTATAGTAGTGGTATATCAGTGGTATAGTAGCGGTATATCAGTGGTATAGTAGTGGTATATCAGCGGTATAGTAGCGGTATATCAGCGGTATAGTAGCGGTATATCAGCGGTATATCAGCGGAATAGTAGCGGTATATCAGCGGAATAGTAGCGGTATATCAGTGGTATATCAGCGGTATATCAGCGGAATAGTAGCGGTATATCAGCGGAATAGTAGTGGTATATCAGCGGTATAGTAGTGGTATAGTAGCGGTATAGTAGTGGTATATCAGCGGTATAGTAGTGGTATATCAGCGGTATATCAGCGGTATAGTAGCGGTATATCAGCGGTATATCAGCGGTATAGTAGTGGTATATCAGCGGTATATCAGCGGTATAGTAGTGGTATATCAGCGGTATATCAGCGGTATAGTAGAGGTATATCAGCGGTATATCAGCGGTATATCAGCGGTATAGTAGTGGTATATCAGCGGTATATCAGCGGTATAGTAGAGGTATATCAGCGGTATATCAGCGGTATATCAGCGGTATAGTAGTGGTATATCAGCGGTATATCAGCGGTATAGTAGTGGTATATCAGCGGTATATCAGTGGTATATCAGCGGAATAGTAGCGGTATATCAGTGGTATATCAGCGGTATAGTAGTGGTATATCAGCGGTATATCAGTGGTATATCAGCGGAATAGTAGCGGTATATCAGCGGTATATCAGCGGTATAGTAGTGGTATATCAGCGGTATATCAGCGGTATAGTAGAGGTATATCAGCGGTATAGTAGTGGTATATCAGCGGTATATCAGCGGTATAGTAGAGGTATATCAGCGGTATATCAGCGGTATAGTAGTGGTATATCAGCGGTATATCAGCGGTATAGTAGCGGTATATCAGCGGTATATCAGCGGTATAGTAGCGGTATATCAGCGGTATATCAGCGGTATAGTAGTGGTATATCAGCGGTATATCAGTGGTATATCAGCGGAATAGTAGCGGTATATCAGCGGTATATCAGCGGTATAGTAGCGGTATATCAGCGGTATATCAGCGGTATAGTAGTGGTATATCAGCGGTATATCAGCGGTATAGTAGAGGTATATCAGCGGTATATCAGCGGTATAGTAGTGGTATATCAGCGGTATATCAGCGGTATAGTAGAGGTATATCAGCGGTATATCAGCGGTATAGTAGTGGTATATCAGCGGTATATCAGCGGTATAGTAGTGGTATATCAGCGGTATATCAGCGGTATATCAGCGGTATAGTAGCGGTATATCAGCGGTATATCAGCGGTATAGTAGTGGTATATCAGCGGTATATCAGCGGTATAGTAGAGGTATATCAGCGGTATATCAGCGGTATAGTAGTGGTATATCAGCGGTATATCAGCGGTATAGTAGAGGTATATCAGCGGTATATCAGCGGTATATCAGCGGTATAGTAGTGGTATATCAGCGGTATATCAGCGGTATAGTAGTGGTATATCAGCGGTATATCAGCGGTATAGTAGAGGTATATCAGCGGTATATCAGCGGTATAACAGCAGTATATCAGCGGTATATCAGCGGTAATAGTCTAAGTGGATAGAGGAGACTAGGTAGGTTTAAAACCTATTACTGGTGATCAGAGAGGATGATGGGACCTTTACCTAGGTACCTAATGAGTGGCCTCTGAGATGCTTAACTCAGATTAGGGTTAGCTAGCTGTGCCACTGGTGAAAGGATTTCTGGTCTGTCTCTGCCTGTGTCCGTCTCTGTCGGTCTCTCTTTCCGTCTCTGTCTGTCTGTCTGTCTGTCTGTCTGTCTGTCTGTCTGTCTGTCTGTCTTTCTCTGTCTCTCTTTCTTTGTCTCTGTCTGTCTCTGTCTGTCTGTGTCTGTCTGTCTCTGTGTCTGTCTTTCTCTGTCTGTCTCTGTCTTTGTGTCGGTCTCTATGTCTGTCTGTCGGCCTCTGTCTCTCTGTCCGTCAGTCTCTCTGTCTCTTTGTGAGTGACAGCTGCCTCTGTGCTGGTGCAGATTAAGTCCAGCTGCTCTCACTGCCTCTAATCCTGAGTGCTTTCAGAATAGACACACACACACACACACACACACACACACACACACACACACACACACACACACACACACACAAACAGAAACGCAGTGACCTCTCAGACCTCCCCCCTCACTATATTGGGGTCAACAGCACCATGTTTCTATAAAGCAGACTAATATTGATATATTAGATCCATAAACAGTGTTGTATATCCTGGTCCAGTGTAACACAGTGTTGTATATCCTGTCCAGTGTAACTATAGCTGTCAGGGTGATGAACAGTGTTGTATATCCTGTCCAGTGTAACTATAGCTGTCAGGGTGATGAACAGTGTTGTATATCCTGGTCCAGTGTAACACAGTGTTGTATATCCTGTCCAGTGTAACACAGTGTTGTATATCCTGTCCAGTGTAACTATAGCTGTCAGGGTGATGAACAGTGTTGTATATCCTGCCCAGTGTAACACAGTGTTGTATATCCTGTCCAGTGTAACACAGTGTTGTATATCCTGCCCAGTGTAACTATAGCTGTCAGGGTGATGAACAGTGTTGTATATCCTGCCCAGTGTAACTATAGCTGTCAGGGTGATGAACAGTGTTGTATATCCTGGTCCAGTGTAACTATAGCTGTCAGGGTGATGAACAGTGTTGTATATCCTGTCCAGTGTAACACAGTGTTGTATATCCTGTCCAGTGTAACTATAGCTGTCAGGGTGATGAACAGTGTTGTATATCCTGGCCCAGTGTAACTATAGCTGTCAGGGTGATGAACAGTGTTGTATATCCTGTCCAGTGTAACTATAGCTGTCAGGGTGATGAACAGTGTTGTATATCCTGTCCAGTGTAACTATAGTTGTCAGTGTGATGATTACAGAATGAATCGGATAATTTCGGGTTCGATGCGATACTATACAGGAACCGGTTTGATTACAGAATGAATCGGTGCATTTCGGGTTCGATGCGATACTATACAGGAACCGGTTTGATTACAGAATGAATCGGTGCATTTCGGGTTCGATGCGATACTATACAGGAACCGGTTTGATTACAGAATGAATCGGTGCATTTCGGGTTCGATGCGATACTATGCTCTGACATTTGTTGCATAAACAAATTAATTGTCCGTTCTAAATCTGCTGCTGATGGAGCTCATGACGCTGTGGGCGGCTCTGAGCTGACCGTGTGTGTGTGTGTGTGTGTGTGTGTGTGTGAGTGTCTGGTGTGGTGTGTGTGTGTGTGTGTGTGTGTGTGTGTGTGTGTGTGTGTGTGTGTGTGTGTGTGTGTGTGTGTGTGACATACAATGCCTTCAGAAAGTATTCACACCCCGTTATTGTTACAGCCTGAATTTAAAATGGATTAAATTGAGATGTGTCAATGGCCTACATACAATACCCCATAATGTCAAAGTGGAATGATGTTTTTGGGGATTTTTACTCATAAAAAATGAAAAGCTTATGTCTTCAGGCAGTTAGTATTCAACACCTTTGTTATGACAAACATAAGATCAGGAGGAAACATTTGCTTTAGTCACATAATAAGTTGCATGGACTCACTCTGTGTGCAACAACAGTGTTTAATATGATTTTTGAATGACTCCCTCATCTCTGTACCCCCACACATACAATTATCTGTAAGGTCTCTCAGTCGAGCACTGCATTTCAAACACAGATTCAACCACAACGACCAGGGAGGTTTTCAAATGCCCCTCAAAGGGCAGCTATTGATAGATGGGTAAAAATATAAACAGCAGACATTGAATATCCCTTTGAGCATGGTGAAGTTATTTATTACACTTTGGATGATGGTATCAATACACCCCAGTCACTACAAATATACAGGCGTCCTTCCTAACTCAGTTGCCGGAGAGGAAGGAAACTGCTCAGTTTATTGGTTGTGATAGGAGAAAACTGAGGATGGATCAACAACATTGTAGTTACTCCACAATACCAACCTACATGACCGAGTGAAAAGAAGGAAGCCTGTACAGAATAAAAATATTCAAAAATATTAATCCTGTTTTGCAATAAGGTACTAAAATCAAACTGCAAATATTGTTGCAAAGAAATTAAGTTCATGTCCTGAATACAAAATCGTTATGTTTGGGGCAAATGCAACACATCACTGAGTACCACTCTTCATATTTTCAAGCATGTTGGTGGCTGCATCATGTTATGGGTATGCTTGTCATCAACAAGGACTAGGGAGTTTTTGCAAAGATACAAATGAACAGAATAGAGCTAAGCACAGGAAAAATCCTAGAGGAATACCTGGTTCAGTCTGCTTTCCAAATAACTGGAGCTCACTACATCACTGGACATATAACTGGAGCTCACCACATAACTGGACATATAACTAGAGCTCACCATATAACTGGACATATAACTAGAGCTCACCATATAACTGGAGCTCACCATATAACTGGACATATAACTAGAGCTCACCATATAACTGGAGCTCACCATATAACTGCAGCTCACTATATAACTGGAGCTCACCATATAACTGGAGCTCACCATATAACTAGAGCTCACCATATAACTGGAGCTCACCATATAACTGGACATATAATTAGAGCTCACCATATAACTAGAGCTCACCATATAACTGGACATATAATTAGAGCTCACCATATAACTGGACATATAACTAGAGCTCACCATATAACTGGAGCTCACCATATAACTGGAGCTCACTATATAACTGGAGCTCACTATATAACTGGAGCTCACCATATAACTAGAGCTCACCATGTAACTGCAGCTCACTAAATAACTGGAGCTCACCATATAACTGGAGCTCACCATATAACTGGAGCTCACCATATAACTGGAGCTCACCATATAACTAGAGCTCAACATGTAACTAGAGCTCACTATATAACTGCAGCTCACTATATAACTGGAGCTCACCATATAACTGGAGCTCACCATATAACTGCAGCTCACTATATAACTGGAGCTCACCATATAACTGGAGCTCACCATATAACTGCAGCTCAATATATAACTAGAGCTCACCATATAACTGCAGCTCACCATATAACTGCAGCTCACCATATAACTGGAGCTCACCATATAACTAGAGCTCACCATATAACTAGAGCTCACCATATAACTAGAGCTCACCATATAACTAGAGCTCACCATATAACTGGAGCTCACCATATAACTGGAGCTCACCATATAACTGGAGCTCACCATATAACTGGAGCTCACCATATAACTGGAGCTCACCATATAACTAGAGCTCACCATATAACTGGAGCTCACCATATAACTGGAGCTCACCATATAACTGGAGCTCACCATATAACTAGAGCTCACCATATAACTGGAGCTCACCATATAACTGGAGCTCACCATATAACTAGAGCTCACCATATAACTGGAGCTCACCATATAACTGGACATATAACTAGAGCTCACCATATAACTAGAGCTCACCATATAACTGGAGCTCACCATATAACTAGAGCTCACCATATAACTGCAAAGATGACTGAGACAGTTTAGAACAGCAGGAAAAGTCTAAATGGGATCCCTGGGGTGTCCCAACTCTGACGTCACCCCATTGAAGTTGAAATGTAAAATGGTTAAGGTAAGGGTTAGGGTAAGAGTAGGGGATAAGGTAGGGTAGGTAAGGGTTTAGGGTAGGAGTAGGGGTTAGGGTAGGTAAGGGTTAAGGTAGGGGATATGGTTTAGGGTAGGTAAGGGTTAAGGTTAGGGTTTAGGGTAGGGGATAAAGTTTAGGGTAGGGGATAAGGTTAGGGTAGGTAAGGGTTAACATTAGGTTTATGGTAGGAGTAAGGGTTAACGTTAGGGTAGGTAAGGGTTAAGGTTTAGGATAGGGATGTCCCAAGGATCCCTGATAGCACTAACCCTTCAGGGGTGCTGCAGGAACACTCCAGACAGTAGTTAGGTTCAGGTCACAGGAACAACTGGCCCTGGTTCGGTCTAATGCCAGGAGCTGTTACATGCCATTAGGGAACCTCTTTATGTCATGATCTCACTTTGATAGTATTTATTGAAGCTCATCTGTCCCAACTGTTAGTTGTAGGTGACTGCTATATTCCTGTCTCCCCCTGCTGGCTGGTATGCAGCATTACATCACTGTCCCATCACACGGCTTGGCTAGCTGTATATTTATGTCTGTAGTCAGCTGACTATGTATTTATGGCTTTCATATTTACAACCAGAGTATGTCTGGTGTCTGGTTGAACTGGTTTCCCTTGAGTCTTCTGGGCCTATAGCTAGAGTATTTCTGGTGTCTGGTTGAACTGGTTTCCCTTGAGTCTTCTGAACCAGTTGATATGGAGATGTCATGGCCTTAGAAAAGAGTGACTTATTTGACCATGAATTATATTTCTATGTGTCTGACTGGGGGTTCAGGAGGGGTGGAGCTACTGGTTGTTCAGGAGGGGTGGAGCTACTGGGGGTTCAGGAAGGGTGGAGCTACTGGGGGTTCAGGAGGGGTGGAGCTACTGGGGGTTCAGCAGGGGTGGAGCTACTGGGGGTTCAGGAGGGGTGGAGCTACTGGGGGTTCAGGAGGGGTGGAGCTACTGGGGGTTCAGGAAGGGTGGAGCTACTGGGGGTTAACGAGGGGTGGGGCTACTGGGGGTTCAGGAGGGGTGGAGCTACGATACTGCTGCAGTACTAAAAGGGTAAAATAAGACAAGTGTAATCTAATCACGACATTCTAACGACATTCATCGTGAACAACAGGTGTGGACGAACAGTGAAATGCTTAGTTACAGGTCGTTCCCAACAATGTAGAGAGAAAGAAAATAGAGAAATAATAGAAAAGTAAAATAATAAAATAATACTATTTATTATAGTAATAATAAATATGATACCATGGTACTATACACAGAGTACCAGTACTGAGTCAATGATAACATGGCTATATACACAGAGTACCAGTACTGAGTCAATGATAACATGGCTATATACACAGAGTACCAGTACTGAGTCAATGATAACATGGTACTATACACAGAGTACCAGTACTGAGTCAATGATAACATGGCTATATACACAGAGTACCAGTACTGAGTCAATGATAACATGGTACTATACACAGAGTACCAGTACTGAGTCAATGATAACATGGATCTATACACAGAGTACCAGTACTGAGTCAATGATAACATGGTACTATACACAGAGTACCAGTACTGAGTCAATGATAACATGGCTGTATACACAGAGTACCAGTACTGAGTCAATGATAACATGGCTGTATACACAGAGTACCAGTACTGAGTCAATGATAACATGGCTGTATACACAGAGTACCAGTACTGAGTCAATGATAACATGGCTGTATACACAGAGTACCAGTACTGAGTCGATGATAACATGGCTGTATACACAGAGTACCAGTACTGAGTCAATGATAACATGGCTGTATACACAGAGTACCAGTACTGAGTCAATGATAACATGGCTATATACACAGAGTACCAGTACTGAGTCAATGATAACATGGCTATATACACAGAGTACCAGTACTGAGTCAATGATAACATGGTACTATACACAGAGTACCAGTACTGAGTCAATGATAACATGGCTGTATACACAGAGTACCAGTACTAGATGTGCAGGGGTACGAGGTTATACTGCATAACAAGTAGATAAAAAACACTGTTATACTGCATAACAAGTAGGCTAAACACTTATACTGCATAACAAGTAGGCTAAAACACTGTTATACTGCAGAACAAGTAGGCTGAAACACTGTTATACTGCGTAACAAGTAGGCTGAAACAGTGTTATACTGCATAACAAGTAGGATAAAACACTGTTATACTGCATAACAAGTAGGCTGAAACACTGTTATACTGCATAACAAGTAGGCTAAACACTTATACTGCATAACAAGTAGGTAAAAACACTGTTATACTGCAGAACAAGTAGGTAAAAAACACTGTTATACTGCGTAACAAGTAGGCTGAAACACTGTTATACTGCATAACAAGTAGATAAAAAACACTGTTATACTGCATAACAAGTAGGCTAAACACTTATACTGCATAACAAGTAGGCTAAAACACTGTTATACTGCAGAACAAGTAGGCTGAAACACTGTTATACTGCGTAACAAGTAGGCTGAAACAGTGTTATACTGCATAACAAGTAGGATAAAACACTGTTATACTGCATAACAAGTAGGCTGAAACACTGTTATACTGCATAACAAGTAGGCTAAACACTTATACTGCATAACAAGTAGGTAAAAACACTGTTATACTGCAGAACAAGTAGGTAAAAAACACTGTTATACTGCGTAACAAGTAGGCTGAAACACTGTTATACTGCATAACAAGTAGGTAAAAAACACTGTTATACTGCATAACAAGTAGGCTGAAACACTGTTATACTGCGTAACAAGTAGGATAAAACCCTGTGATACTGCAGAACAAGTAGGCTGAAACACTGTTATACTGTATAACAAGTAGGCTGAAACAGTGTTATACTGCATAGCAAGTAGGCTAAAACACTGTTGTACTGCGTAACAAGTAGGCTAAAACACTGTTATACTGCATAACAAGTAGGATAAAACACTGTTATACTGCATAACAAGTAGGATAAAACAGTGTTATACTGCATAACAAGTAGGCTGAAACAGTGTTATACTGCATAACAAGTAGGATAAAACACTGTTATACTGCATAACAAGTAGGTAAAAAACACTGTTATACTGCATAACAAGTAGGATAAAACACTGTTATACTGCATAACAAGTAGGATAAAACACTGTTATACTGCATAACAAGTAGGATAAAACACTGTTATACTGCGTAACAAGTAGGCTGAAACAGTGTTATACTGCATAACAAGTAGGTAAAACACTATTATACTGCGTAACAAGTAGGCTGAAACACTGTTATACTGCATAACAAGTAGGATAAAACACTGTTATACTGCATAACAAGTAGGTAAAAAACACTGTTATACTGCATAACAAGTAGGATAAAAACACTGTTATACTGCGTAACAAGTAGGATAAAACACTGTTATACTGCGTAACAAGTAGGATAAAACACTGTTATACTGCGTAACAAGTAGGATAAAACACTGTTATACTGCGTAACAAGTAGGATAAAACACTGTTATACTGCGTAACAAGTAGGATAAAACACTGTTATACTGCGTAACCAGTAGGCTGAAACAGTGTTATACTGCGTAACAAGTAGGTATAAAACACTGTTATACTGCATAAGAAGTAGGATAAAACACTGTTATACTGCGTAACAAGTAGGATAAAACACTGTTATACTGCGTAACAAGTAGGATAAAACACTGTTATACTGCGTAACAAGTAGGATAAAACACTGTTATACTGCGTAACAAGTAGGATAAAACACTGTTATACTGCGTAACAAGTAGGATAAAACACTGTTATACTGCATAACAAGTAGGCTGAAACAGTGTTATACTGCGTAACAAGTAGGTATAAAACACTGTTATACTGCATAACAAGTAGGATAAAACACTGTTATACTGCGTAACAAGTAGGCTGAAACAGTGTTATACTGCATAACAAGTAGGCTAAAACACTGTTATACTGCATAACAAGTAGGATAAAACACTGTTATACTGCATAACAAGTAGGCTGAAACAGTGTTATACTGCGTAACAAGTAGGCTGAAACAGTGTTATACTGCATAACAAGTAGGCTGAAACAGTGTTATACTGCATAACAAGTAGGCTGAAACAGTGTTATACTGCATAACAAGTAGGCTGAAACAGTGTTATACTGCGTAACAAGTAGGCTGAAACACTGTTATACTGAATAACAAGTAGGCTGAAACAGTGTTATACTAGCATAACAAGTAGGCTGAAACAGTGTTATACTGCGTAACAAGTAGGCTGAAACAGTGTTATACTGCGTAACAAGTAGGCTGAAACAGTGTTATACTGCATAACAAGTAGGCTGAAACAGTGTTATACTGCATAACAAGTAGGCTGAAACAGTGTTACCACACAAGAATACGAACTTATTGTAATGTTGTCTCCGGGTGGAGCGGCTTTTTCTATATTACAATCAATCAACCAATCACCTCTGACCCTTCTTTTCTCTAGGATTCGTTAAAGGAGTACCCATGTGGAGGGGAACACACCCCCAGCCCCATCGCCTCGGCGGTTCCCCTGTCAGCCACCCCCTCTCTCACCAGGGAAACCCAGCTCACCGCTGTCACCACCGCTACCGAGGCCGGCCACACCATCGCCCTGCTGGGGGACAAGAAGGGCTGGCTGCATAAGGTAGGCTATACGCACGGGAGTAAGGTAGGCTATACACACAGGCATAAGGTAGGCTATACACACGGGAGTAAGGTAGGCTATACACACAGGCATAAGGTAGGCTATACACACGGGAGTAAGGTAGGCTATACACACGGGAGTAAGGTAGGCTATACACACGGGAGTAAGGTAGGCTATACACACGGGCATAAGGTAGGCTATACACACGGGAGTAAGGTAGGCTATACACACGGGCATAAGGTAGGCTATACACATGGGCATAAGGTAGGCTATACACACGGGGAGTAAGGTAGGCTATACACACGGGAGTAAGGTAGGCTATACACACGGGCATAAGGTAGGCTATACACACGGGCATAAGGTAGGCTATACACACGGGGAGTAAGGTAGGCTATACACACGGGCATAAGGTAGGCTATACACACGGGGAGTAAGGTAGGCTATACACACGGGAGTAAGGTAGGCTATACACACGGGCATAAGGTAGGCTATACACACGGGAGTAAGGTAGGCTATACACACGGGAGTAGGGTAGGCTATACACACGGGCATAAGGTAGGCTATACACACGGGGAGTAAGGTAGGCTATACACACGGGCATAAGGTAGGCTATACACACGGGAGTAAGGTAGGCTATACACACGGGAGTAAGGTAGGCTATACACACGGGCATAAGGTAGGCTATTTACACGGGAGTAAGGTAGGCTATACACACGGGAGTAAGGTAGGCTATACACACGGGAGTAAGGTAGGCTATACACACGGGCATAAGGTAGGCTATACACACAGGAGTAAGGTAGGCTATACACACGGGAGTAAGGTAGGCTATACACACGGGAGTAAGGTAGGCTATACACACGGGCATAAGGTAGGCTATACACACGGGCATAAGGTAGGCTATACACACGGGAGTAAGGTAGGCTATACACACGGGAGTAAGGTAGGCTATACACACAGGAGTAAGGTAGGCTATACACACGGGAGTAAGGTAGGCTATACACACGGGAGTAAGGTAGGCTATACACACGGGAGTAAGGTAGGCTATACACACGGGCATAAGGTAGGCTATACACACGGGCATAAGGTAGGCTATACACACGGGGAGTAAGGTAGGCTATACACACGGGCGTAAGGTAGGCTATACACACGGGCGTAAGGTAGGCTATACACACGGGAGTAAGGTAGGCTATACACACGGGCATAAGGTAGGCTATACACACGGGCATAAGGTAGGCTATACACACGGGAGTAAGGTAGGCTACACTCACGGGAGCAAGGTAGGCTATACACACGGGCACCATCGCTCTGCTGGGGGACAAAGAGGGATGGCTGCATGAACCCTGTACCCACAGACAGACAGACAGACCAGACAGACAGACCAGACAGACAGGCAGGGAGACAGACAGACAGACAGACAGACAGACAGGCAGGCAGGCAGGCAGGCAGGCAGGCAGGTATCCACAGAGAGGGTCATTAACATGAAACATGTTGCTAATGTTAATTATGGATGAAACCAGATCCAGCCCATCTCCAGCTCCATGCTGCCGAGAGCTGACTGCTGTTCCTCAGCTTAAATACCCTCCCCTCCTTAACACACTAACAAGACACGAGACACTCCCTAAATCACACACACACACACACACACACTCGCACAAGCACACACACTAACAAGACACGAGACACTCCCTAAATCGCACGCACGCACGCACACACACACACACACACTCGCACACACACACACACACTCGCACACACACACACACACACACACACACACACACTCGCACACACACACACACACACACTCGCACAAGCACACACATTAACAAGACACGAGACACTCCCTAAATCACACACACACGCACGCACGCATTAGCAAGACATTCCCTAATCACACACACACACTGTGATAGGAGTAACCAAAGAGACACAAGAACACTCAAAGGAATAGTTAATATGTTTTACTTTGTTAAATATCGAAAATAAGGGATAGCAATATACGCTGTGAACAGTTGTGGATATCTGCAGAGCTCAACTACAAAACCCACAATGCAATTCTCTCTCTCTCTCTCTCTCTCTCTCTCTCTCTCTCTCTCTCTCTCTCTCTCTCTCTCTCTCTCTCTCTCTCTGTCTCTGTCTCTGTCTCTGTCTCTCTCTCTCTCTGTCTCTCTCTAGAAAAGCTGGCTGGCTGGCTAGCTAGAAAATGTAGCTACAAACAATACCAAAGTCAATATCAGCATCAGCTAGCTATTTGAAAAAAATCCTAAAACTATCAATTTAGGAGTTACACACTTACAAAAAATGTACCATGAGAAGACAATGAAAAAAAATACCCTAGTTTTGTACTAGCAGCAGGCATTGTGAAACACGAAAGCTTTGTAGTTGTTTACAATTTATTACCATGATGGTCTGTGTCGGTTAAAGTGACCAAAAATGTAGTCATTTATGGAACTCGCATAATGCAACATTGAGCCCAGGTCTAGTACTCTGTTAAACCTTGGGACCTGGATAGGGTATGGTGATATAGCCTGGGTCTAGTACCCTGTTAAACCTTGGGACCTGGATAGGGTATGGTGATATAGCCTGGGTCTAGTGTACCCTGTTAAACCTTGGGACCTGGATAGGGTATGGTGATAGAGCCAGGGTCTAGTACCCTGTTAAACCTTGGGACCTGGATAGGGTATGGTGATATGGCCTGGGTCTAGTACCCTGTTAAACCTTGGGACCTGGATAGGGTATGGTGATATGGCCTGGGTCTAGTACTCTGTTAAACCTTGGGACCTGGATAGGGTATGGTGATATGGCCTGGGTCTAGTACCCTGTTAAACCTTGGGACCTGGATAGGGTATGGTGATATGGCCTGGGTCTAGTACTCTGTTAAACCTTGGGACCTGGATAGGGTATGGTGATATAGCCTGGGTCTAGTGTACCCTGTTAAACCTTGGGACCTGGATAGGGTATGGTGATAGAGCCTGGGTCTAGTGTACCCTGTTAAACCTTGGGACCTGGGTAGGGTATGGTGATATAGCCTGGGTCTAGTACCCTGTTAAACCTTGGGACCTGGATAGGGTATGGTGATATAGCCTGGGTCTAGTACCCTGTTAAACCTTGGGACCTGGATAGGGTATGGTGATAGAGCCTGGGTCTAGTACCCTGTTAAACCTTGGGACCTGGATAGGGTATGGTGATATAGCCTGGGTCTAGTACCCTGTTAAACCTTGGGACCTGGATAGGGTATGATGATATAGCCTGGGTCTAGTACCCCGTTAAACCTTGGGAACTGGATAGTGTATGGTGATATAGCCTGGGTCTAGTACCCTGTTAAACCTTGGGACCTGGATAGGGTATGGTGATATAGCCTGGGTCTAGTACCCTGTTAAACCTTGGGACCTGGATAGGGTATGGTGATATGGCCTGGGTCTAGTACCCTGTTAAACCTTGGGACCTGGATAGGGTATGGTGATATAGCCTGGGTCTAGTACCCTGTTAAACCTTGGGACCTGGATAGGGTATGGTGATATAGCCTGGGTCTAGTACCCTGTTAAACCTTGGGACCTGGATAGGGTATGGTGATATGGCCTGGGCCTAGTGTACCCTGTTAAACCTTGGGACCTGGATAGGGTATGGTGATATGGCCTGGGTCTAGTACCCTGTTAAACCTTGGGACCTGGATAGGGTATGGTGATATAGCCTGGGTCTAGTACCCTGTTAAACCTTGGGACCTGGCTAGGGTGTGGTGATAGAGCCTAGGTCTAGTACCCTGTTAAACCTTGGGACCTGGATAGGGTATGGTGATATAGCCTGGGTCTAGTACCCTGTTAAACCTTGGGACCTGGATAGGGTATGGTGATATGGCCTAGGTCTAGTACCCTGTTAAACCTTGGGACCTGGATAGGGTATGGTGATAGAGCCTGGGTCTAGTACCCTGTTAAACCTTGGGACCTGGATAGGGTATGGTGATATAGCCTGGGTCTAGTACCGTGTTAAACCTTGGGACCTGGATTGGGTATGGTGATATAGCCTGGGTCTAGTACCCTGTTAAACCTTGGGACCTGGATAGGGTATGGTGATATAGCCTGGGTCTAGTACCCTGTTAAACCTTGGGACCTGGATAGGGTATGGTGATATAGCCTGGGTCTAGTACCCTGTTAAACCTTGGGACCTGGATAGGGTATGGTGATAGAGCCTGGGTCTAGTACCCTGTTAAACCTTGGGACCTGGATAGGGTATGGTGATATAGCCTGGGTCTAGTACCCTGTTAAACCTTGGGACCTGGATAGGGTATGATGATATAGCCTGGGTCTAGTACCCTGTTAAACCTTGGGACCTGGATAGGGTATGGTGATATAGCCTGGGTCTAGTACCCTGTTAAACCTTGGGACCTGGATAGGGTATGGTGATATAGCCTGGGTCTAGTACCCTGTTAAATCTTGTGACCTGGATAGGGTATGGTGATATGGCCTGGGTCTAGTACCCTGTTAAACCTTGGGACCTGGATAGGGTATGGTGATATAGCCTGGGTCTAGTACCCTGTTAAACCTTGGGACCTGGATAGGGTATGGTGATATAGCCTGGGTCTAGTACCCTGTTAAACCTTGGGACCTGGATAGGGTATGGTGATATAGCCTGGGTCTAGTACCCTGTTAAATCTTGGGACCTGGATAGGGTATGGTGATATGGCCTGGGTCTAGTACCCTGTTAAACCTTGGGACCTGGATAGGGTATGGTGATATAGCCTGGGTCTAGTACCCTGTTAAACCTTGGGACCTGGATAGGGTATGGTGATATAGCCTGGGTCTAGTACCCTGTTAAACCTTGGGACCTGGATAGGGTATGGTGATATGGCCTAGGTCTAGTACCCTGTTAAACCTTGGGACCTGGATAGGGTATGGTGATAGAGCCTAGGTCTAGTACCCTGTTAAACCTTGGGACCTGGATAGGGTATGGTGATATAGCCTGGGTCTAGTACCCTGTTAAACCTTGGGACCTGGATAGGGTATGGTGATATAGCCTGGGTCTAGTACCCTGTTAAACCTTGGGACCTGGATAGGGTATGGTGATATAGCCTGGGTCTAGTACCCTGTTAAACCTTGGGACCTGGATTGGGTATGGTGATATAGCATGGGTCTAGTACCCTGTTAAACCTTGGGACCTGGATAGGGTATGGTGATATAGCCTGGGTCTAGTACCCTGTTAAACCTTGGGACCTGGATAGGGTATGGTGATATGGCCTGGGTCTAGTACCCTGTTAAACCTTGGGACCTGGATTGGGTATGGTGATATAGCCTGGGTCTAGTACCCTGTTAAACCTTGGGACCTGGATAGGGTATGGTGATATAGCCTGGGTCTAGTACCCTGTTAAACCTTGGGACCTGGATAGGGTATGGTGATATGGCCTGGGTCTAGTACCCTGTTAAACCTTGGGACCTGGATAGGGTATGGTGATAGAGCCTGGGTCTAGTACCCTGTTAAACCTTGGGACCTGGATAGGGTATGGTGATATAGCCTGGGTCTAGTACCCTGTTAAACCTTGGGACCTGGATAGGGTATGGTGATATGGCCTGGGTCTAGTACCCTGTTAAACCTTGGGACCTGGATAGGGTATGGTGATATGGCCTGGGTCTAGTACCCTGTTAAACCTTGGGACCTGGATAGGGTATGGTGATATAGCCTGGGTCTAGTACCCTGTTAAATCTTGGGACCTGGATAGGGTATGGTGATATGGCCTGGGTCTAGTACCCTGTTAAACCTTGGGACCTGGATAGGGTATGGTGATATAGCCTGGGTCTAGTACCCTGTTAAACCTTGGGACCTGGATAGGGTATGGTGATATAGCCTGGGTCTAGTACCCTGTTAAACCTTGGGACCTGGATAGGGTATGGTGATATGGCCTAGGTCTAGTACCCTGTTAAACCTTGGGACCTGGATAGGGTATGGTGATAGAGCCTAGGTCTAGTACCCTGTTAAACCTTGGGACCTGGATAGGGTATGGTGATATAGCCTGGGTCTAGTACCCTGTTAAACCTTGGGACCTGGATAGGGTATGGTGATATAGCCTGGGTCTAGTACCCTGTTAAACCTTGGGACCTGGATAGGGTATGGTGATATGGCCTGGGTCTAGTACCCTGTTAAACCTTGGGACCTGGATAGGGTATGGTGATAGAGCCTGGGTCTAGTACCCTGTTAAACCTTGGGACCTGGATAGGGTATGGTGATATAGCCTGGGTCTAGTACCCTGTTAAACCTTGGGACCTGGATAGGGTATGGTGATATAGCCTGGGTCTAGTACCCTGTTAAACCTTGGGACCTGGATAGGGTATGGTGATATAGCCTGGGTCTAGTACCCTGTTAAACCTTGGGACCTGGATTGGGTATGGTGATATAGCCTGGGTCTAGTACCCTGTTAAACCTTGGGACCTGGATAGGGTATGGTGATATAGCCTGGGTCTAGTACCCTGTTAAACCTTGGGACCTGGATAGGGTATGGTGATATGGCCTGGGTCTAGTACCCTGTTAAACCTTGGGACCTGGATAGGGTATGGTGATAGAGCCTGGGTCTAGTACCCTGTTAAACCTTGGGACCTGGATAGGGTATGGTGATATAGCCTGGGTCTAGTACCCTGTTAAACCTTGGGACCTGGATAGGGTATGGTGATATGGCCTGGGTCTAGTACCCTGTTAAACCTTGGGACCTGGATAGGGTATGGTGATATGGCCTGGGTCTAGTACCCTGTTAAACCTTGGGACCTGGATAGGGTATGGTGATATGGCCTGGGTCTAGTACCCTGTTAAACCTTGGGACCTGGATAGGGTATGGTGATATGGTCTGGGTCTAGTGTACCCTGTTAAACCTTGGGACCTGGATAGGGTATGGTGATATGGCCTGGGTCTAGTACCCTGTTAAACCTTGGGACCTGGATAGGGTATGGTGATATGGCCTGGGTCTAGTACCCTGTTAAACCTTGGGACCTGGATAGGGTATGGTGATATGGTCTGGGTCTAGTGTACCCTGTTAAACCTTGGGACCTGGATAGGGTATGGTGATATGGCCTGGGTCTAGTACCCTGTTAAACCTTGGGACCTGGATAGGGTATGGTGATAGAGCCTAGGTCTAGTACCCTGTTAAACCTTGGGACCTGGATAGGGTATGGTGATATAGCCTGGGTCTAGTACCCTGTTAAACCTTGGGACCTGGATAGGGTATGGTGATATAGCCTGGGTCTAGTACCCTGTTAAACCTTGGGACCTGGATAGGGTATGGTGATATAGCCTGGGTCTAGTACCCTGTTAAACCTTGGGACCTGGATTGGGTATGGTGATATAGCCTGGGTCTAGTACCCTGTTAAACCTTGGGACCTGGATAGGGTATGGTGATATAGCCTGGGTCTAGTACCCTGTTAAACCTTGGGACCTGGATAGGGTATGGTGATATGGCCTGGGTCTAGTACCCTGTTAAACCTTGGGACCTGGATTGGGTATGGTGATATAGCCTGGGTCTAGTACCCTGTTAAACCTTGGGACCTGGATAGGGTATGGTGATATAGCCTGGGTCTAGTACCCTGTTAAACCTTGGGACCTGGATAGGGTATGGTGATATGGCCTGGGTCTAGTACCCTGTTAAACCTTGGGACCTGGATAGGGTATGGTGATAGAGCCTGGGTCTAGTACCCTGTTAAACCTTGGGACCTGGATAGGGTATGGTGATATAGCCTGGGTCTAGTACCCTGTTAAACCTTGGGACCTGGATAGGGTATGGTGATATGGCCTGGGTCTAGTACCCTGTTAAACCTTGGGACCTGGATAGGGTATGGTGATATGGCCTGGGTCTAGTACCCTGTTAAACCTTGGGACCTGGATAGGGTATGGTGATATAGCCTGGGTCTAGTACCCTGTTAAATCTTGGGACCTGGATAGGGTATGGTGATATGGCCTGGGTCTAGTACCCTGTTAAACCTTGGGACCTGGATAGGGTATGGTGATATAGCCTGGGTCTAGTACCCTGTTAAACCTTGGGACCTGGATAGGGTATGGTGATATAGCCTGGGTCTAGTACCCTGTTAAACCTTGGGACCTGGATAGGGTATGGTGATATGGCCTAGGTCTAGTACCCTGTTAAACCTTGGGACCTGGATAGGGTATGGTGATAGAGCCTAGGTCTAGTACCCTGTTAAACCTTGGGACCTGGATAGGGTATGGTGATATAGCCTGGGTCTAGTACCCTGTTAAACCTTGGGACCTGGATAGGGTATGGTGATATAGCCTGGGTCTAGTACCCTGTTAAACCTTGGGACCTGGATAGGGTATGGTGATATGGCCTGGGTCTAGTACCCTGTTAAACCTTGGGACCTGGATAGGGTATGGTGATAGAGCCTGGGTCTAGTACCCTGTTAAACCTTGGGACCTGGATAGGGTATGGTGATATAGCCTGGGTCTAGTACCCTGTTAAACCTTGGGACCTGGATAGGGTATGGTGATATAGCCTGGGTCTAGTACCCTGTTAAACCTTGGGACCTGGATAGGGTATGGTGATATAGCCTGGGTCTAGTACCCTGTTAAACCTTGGGACCTGGATTGGGTATGGTGATATAGCCTGGGTCTAGTACCCTGTTAAACCTTGGGACCTGGATAGGGTATGGTGATAGAGCCTGGGTCTAGTACCCTGTTAAACCTTGGGACCTGGATAGGGTATGGTGATATGGCCTGGGTCTAGTACCCTGTTAAACCTTGGGACCTGGATAGGGTATGGTGATATGGCCTGGGTCTAGTACCCTGTTAAACCTTGGGACCTGGATAGGGTATGGTGATATGGCCTGGGTCTAGTACCCTGTTAAACCTTGGGACCTGGATAGGGTATGGTGATATGGCCTGGGTCTAGTACCCTGTTAAACCTTGGGACCTGGATAGGGTATGGTGATATGGCCTGGGTCTAGTACCCTGTTAAACCTTGGGACCTGGATAGGGTATGGTGATAGAGCCTGGGTCTAGTACCCTGTTAAACCTTGGGACCTGGATAGGGTATGGTGATATAGCCTGGGTCTAGTACCCTGTTAAACCTTGGGACCTGGATAGGGTATGGTGATATGGCCTGGGTCTAGTACCCTGTTAAACCTTGGGACCTGGATAGGGTATGGTGATAGAGCCTGGGTCTAGTACCCTGTTAAACCTTGGGACCTGGATAGGGTATGGTGATATAGCCTGGGTCTAGTACCCTGTTAAACCTTGGGACCTGGATAGAGTATGGTGATATGGCCTGGGTCTAGTACCCTGTTAAACCTTGGGACCTGGATAGGGTATGGTGATATGGCCTGGGTCTAGTACCCTGTTAAACCTTGGGACCTGGATAGGGTATGGTGATATGGCCTGGGTCTAGTACCCTGTTAAACCTTGGGACCTGGATAGGGTATGGTGATATGGCCTGGGTCTAGTACCCTGTTAAACCTTGGGACCTGGATAGGGTATGGTGATATGGCCTGGGTCTAGTACCCTGTTAAACCTTGGGACCTGGATAGGGTATGGTGATATGGTCTGGGTCTAGTGTACCCTGTTAAACCTTGGGACCTGGATAGGGTATGGTGATATGGCCTGGGTCTAGTACCCTGTTAAACCTTGGGACCTGGATAGGGTATGGTGATAGAGCCTGGGTCTAGTACCCTGTTAAACCTTGGGACCTGGATAGGGTATGGTGATATAGCCTGGGTCTAGTACCCTGTTAAACCTTGGGACCTGGATAGGGTATGGTGATATGGCCTGGGTCTAGTACCCTGTTAAACCTTGGGACCTGGATAGGGTATGGTGATATGGCCTGGGTCTAGTACCCTGTTAAACCTTGGGACCTGGATAGCGTATGGTGATATGGCCTGGGTCTAGTACCCTGTTAAACCTTGGGACCTGGATAGGGTATGGTGATATGGCCTGGGTCTAGTACCCTGTTAAACCTTGGGACCTGGATAGGGTATGGTGATAGAGCCTGGGTCTAGTACCCTGTTAAACCTTGGGACCTGGATAGGGTATGGTGATATAGCCTGGGTCTAGTACCCTGTTAAACCTTGGGACCTGGATAGGGTATGGTGATATGGCCTGGGTCTAGTACCCTGTTAAACCTTGGGACCTGGATAGGGTATGGTGATAGAGCCTGGGTCTAGTACCCTGTTAAACCTTGGGACCTGGATAGGGTATGGTGATATAGCCTGGGTCTAGTACCCTGTTAAACCTTGGGACCTGGATAGGGTATGGTGATATGGCCTGGGTCTAGTACCCTGTTAAACCTTGGGACCTGGATAGGGTATGGTGATATGGCCTGGGTCTAGTACCCTGTTAAACCTTGGGACCTGGATAGGGTATGGTGATATGGCCTGGGTCTAGTACCCTGCTAAACCTTGGGACCTGGATAGGGTATGGTGATATGGTCTGGGTCTAGTGTACCCTGTTAAACCTTGGGACCTGGATAGGGTATGGTGATATGGCCTGGGTCTAGTACCCTGTTAAACCTTGGGACCTGGATAGGGTATGGTGATATGGCCTGGGTCTAGTACCCTGTTAAACCTTGGGACCTGGATAGGGTATGGTGATATGGTCTGGGTCTAGTGTACCCTGTTAAACCTTGGGACCTGGATAGGGTATGGTGATATGGCCTGGGTCTAGTACCCTGTTAAACCTTGGGACCTGGATAGGGTATGGTGATAGAGCCTGGGTCTAGTACCCTGTTAAACCTTGGGACCTGGATAGGGTATGGTGATATAGCCTGGGTCTAGTACCCTGTTAAACCTTGGGACCTGGATAGGGTATGGTGATATGGCCTGGGTCTAGTACCCTGTTAAACCTTGGGACCTGGATAGGGTATGGTGATATGGCCTGGGTCTAGTACCCTGTTAAACCTTGGGACCTGGATAGGGTATGGTGATATGGCCTGGGTCTAGTACCCTGTTAAACCTTGGGACCTGGATAGGGTATGGTGATATGGTCTGGGTCTAGTGTACCCTGTTAAACCTTGGGACCTGGATAGGGTATGGTGATATGGCATGGGTCTAGTACCCTGTTAAACCTTGGGACCTGGATAGGGTATGGTGATATGGCCTGGGTCTAGTACCCTGTTAAACCTTGGGACCTGGATAGGGTATGGTGATATGGTCTGGGTCTAGTGTACCCTGTTAAACCTTGGGACCTGGATAGGGTATGGTGATATGGCCTGGGTCTAGTACCCTGTTAAACCTTGGGACCTGGATAGGGTATGGTGATAGAGCCTGGGTCTAGTACCCTGTTAAACCTTGGGACCTGGATAGGGTATGGTGATATAGCCTGGGTCTAGTACCCTGTTAAACCTTGGGACCTGGATAGGGTATGGTGATATGGCCTGGGTCTAGTACCCTGTTAAACCTTGGGACCTGGATAGGGTATGGTGATATAGCCTGGGTCTAGTACCCTGTTAAACCTTGGGACCTGGATAGGGTATGGTGATATGGCCTGGGTCTAGTACCCTGTTAAACCTTGGGACCTGGATAGGGTATGGTGATATGGCCTGGGTCTAGTACCCTGTTAAACCTTGGGACCTGGATAGGGTATGGTGATATGGCCTGGGTCTAGTACCCTGTTAAACCTTGGGACCTGGATAGGGTATGGTGATATGGTCTGGGTCTAGTGTACCCTGTTAAACCTTGGGACCTGGATAGGGTATGGTGATATGGCCTGGGTCTAGTACCCTGTTAAACCTTGGGACCTGGATAGGGTATGGTGATATGGCCTGGGTCTAGTACCCTGTTAAACCTTGGGACCTGGATAGGGTATGGTGATATGGTCTGGGTCTAGTGTACCCTGTTAAACCTTGGGACCTGGATAGGGTATGGTGATATGGCCTGGGTCTAGTACCCTGTTAAACCTTGGGACCTGGATAGGGTATGGTGATATGGCCTGGGTCTAGTACCCTGTTAAACCTTGGGACCTGGATAGGGTATGGTGATATAGCCTGGGTCTAGTACCCTGTTAAACCTTGGGACCTGGATAGGGTATGGTGATATGGCCTAGGTCTAGTACCCTGTTAAACCTTGGGACCTGGATAGGGTATGGTGATATAGCCTGGGTCTAGTACCCTGTTAAACCTTGGGACCTGGATAGAGTATGGTGATAGAGCCTGGGTCTAGTACCCTGTTAAACCTTGGGACCTGGATAGAGTATGGTGATATGGCCTGGGTCTAGTACCCTGTTAAACCTTGGGACCTGGATAGAGTATGGTGATATGGCCTGGGTCTAGTACCCTGTTAAACCTTGGGACCTGGATAGGGTATGGTGATATAGCCTGGGTCTAGTACCCTGTTAAACCTTGGGACCTGGATAGGGTATGGTGATATGGCCTGGGTCTAGTACCCTGTAAAGGGAGTTAAGGGAGTCTAAGCTGTACCAACATCAGGCCTTTGATAATGTTGAAAATAAATAGTTAATCTGATGCTTCTCTCTTCAGTACAGTTTTCAGTTGTCTCTCTCTCATTCCACTGACTAGGTTACTCTTGTACAATTCTAAATAGCCAACATACTAAAACAACTATAGGTCTAAAAAGGGTTTTAATTATCATTTTATCTCATGTTCATCATTCTTATTTTAAGGTCCTTACAAACGGTCCAGGTACGTAGGAGTAAAAAAAACAAGAATCCTGGAAGAGATGGATTCTGGGAAAATAAATAATATATATATATTTTTAAATGAGGCTTGAATGGTGAAAACAAAACAGGTCATCATCATCACTTCGATTAGCTTGGTGTTTCTTATCCGATGCTTTATATAACTCGCTCACCGTGAAGATAAGGTTTAAAATAATTGGATTATCTGGTGCTTCTCTCTTCAGGTTTTTTTTGACTCACTGATTAGGCAGGCGAGCGGATCCCTCTGCAGGCCGAAATAAGCACCACATACCTTGACTACAAAATAAATAAATACATTCTTATCTACAATGGCGACCTAGGATCAGTGGGTTAACTGGTCTAGGATCAGTGGGTTAACTGGTCTAGGATCAGTGGGTTAACTGGTCTAGGATCAGTGGGTTAACTGCCTTGTTCAGGGGATCAGTGGGTTAACTGCCTTGTTCAGGGGATCAGTGGGTTAACTGGTCTAGGATCAGTGGGTTAACTGGTCTAGGATCAGTGGGTTAACTGGTCTAGGATCAGTGGGTTAACTGTCTTGTTCAGGGGATCAGTGGGTTAACTGGTCTAGGATCAGTGGGTTAACTGCCTTGTTCAGGGTCAGAACGACAGATTTTTACCTTGTCAGCTCAGGGATTCGATCTAGCAACCTTTCTGTTACTGGCCCAATGCTCTAACCACTATGCTTACTTGCCTCCCCTAGACTCTAATTTAGCCACTAGGCTACCTGCCGCCCCAGATTAGGCTACCATATATGTCACATTCTCCCAAATTTCTAGTTGACAACACAGGGAACCAAACATGTGCTTCGGTTCATTGTGCTGTTGGAAGGTGAACTTTTGCTCCAATCTGAGGTCATCTGGAGCAGGTTTTCATCAAGGATCTCTCTGTGCTTCGCTCTGTTCATTTTTCTGTTAAATGTGTCTACTGATTGAGATAGGCTGAAGTCTATCGACACTGTGCCGATGTCTCCTTATAGTACTGGCTCTTAGTCTGTCAAATCAAATCAAATGTATTTATAAAGCCCTTCTTACATCAGCTGATATCTCAAAGTGCTGTACAGAAACCCAGCCTAAAACCCCAAACAGCAAGCAATGCAGGTGTAGAAGCACGGTGGCTAGGAAAAACTCCCTAGAAAAGGCCAAAACCTAGGAAGAAACCTAGAGAGGAACCAGGCTCTGAGGGGTGGCCTCAGTCCTCTTCTGGCTGTGCCGGGTGGAGATTATAACAGAACATGGCCAAGATGCTCAGATGTTCATAAATGACCAGCATGGTCTGCCCTGAGGAACTGAGGAACCACTGAACTCACTGGGAGGCTGGGCTGTATCATGTTATCTCCCCTCTCATACTGACTCTAGTCTGTCCTGAGGAACCACTGGGAGGCTGGACTGTATCATGTTATCTCCTCTCTCATACTGACTCTAGTCTGTCCTGAGGAACCACTGGGAGTCTGGACTGTATCATGTTATCTCCCCTCTCATACTGACTCTAGTCTGTCCTGAGGAACCACTGGGAGTCTGGGCTGTATCATGTTATCTCCCCTCTCATACTGACTCTAGTCTGTCCTGAGGAACCACTGGGAGTCTGGGAGTCTGGACTGTATCATGTTATCTCCCCTCTCATACTGACTCTAGTCTGTCCTGAGGAACCACTGGGAGTCTGGACTGTATCATGTTATCTCCTCTCTCATACTGACTCTAGTCTGTCCTGAGGAACCACTGGGAGTCTGGACTGTCATGTTAGCTCTGTCCTGAGGAACCACTGAACTCAAATTAATTGTATGTTTGTATAATTGATGCATTAATACATGCATTAAAAAAATCTAACATTTCAAATGTAATGATATTAAACTGGAAAGATGCATCTGGATCAAGTGCCATTCTGTGACTTTGGCCCTTTCCCCTTGGTATCCAAGTCAATATCCTGGTATTGTTGTGGTATCCAAGTCAATATCATGGTATTGTTGTGGTAACCAAGTCAATATCCTGGTATTGTTGTGGTATCCAAGTCAATATCCTGGTATTGTGTTGGTATCCAAGTCAATATCCTGGTATTGTTGTGGTATCCAAGTCAATATCCTGGTATTGTTGTGGTATCCAAGTCAATATCCTGGTATTGTTGTGGTATCCAAGTCAATATCCTGGTATTGTTGTGGTATCCAAGTCAATATCCTGGTATTGTGGTGGTATCCAAGTCAATATCCTGGTATTGTTGTGGTATCCAAGTCAATATCCTGGTATTGTTGTGGTATCCAAGTCAATATCATGGTATTGTTGTGGTAACCAAGTCAATATCCTGGTATTGTTGTGGTATCCAAGTCAATATCCTGGTATTGTTGTGGTATCCAAGTCAATATCCTGGTATTGTTGTGGTATCCAAGTCAATATCCTGGTATTGTTGTGGTATCCAAGTCAATATCCTGGTATTGTTGTGGTATCCAAGTCAATATCCTGGTATTGTTGTGGTATTCAAGTCAATATCCTGGTATTGTGGTATCCAAGTCAATATCCTGGTATTGTTGTGGTATCCAAGTCAATATCCTGGTATTGTTGTGGTATCCAAGTCAATATCCTGGTATTGTTGTGGTATCCAAGTCAATATCCTGGTATTGTTGTGGTATCCAAGTCAATATCCTGGTATTGTTGTGGTATCCAAGTCAATATCCTGGTATTGTTGTGGTATCCAAGTCAATATCCTGGTATTGTTGTGGTATCCAAGTCAATATCCTGGTATTGTTGTGGTATCCAAGTCAATATCCTGGTATTGTTGTGGTATCCAAGTCAATATCCTGGTATTGTTGTGGTAACCAAGTCAATATCCTGGTATTGTTGTGGTATCCAAGTCAATATCCTGGTATTGTTGTGGTATCCAAGTCAATATCCTGGTATTGTTGTGGTATCCAAGTCAATATCCTGGTATTGTTGTGGTATCCAAGTCAATATCCTGGTATTGTTGTGGTATTCAAGTCAATATCATGGTATTGTTGTGGTAACCAAGTCAATATCCTGGTATTGTGGTAACACTAGTTTGGACCACAATAGATGCTTAGTGATGTTGACTCTGAGGAACTTGAAACTGTCGACCCGCTCCACTACAGAACCGTTGAAGTGAATGGGGGCGTGGCTCGGCACTCTATTTCCTGTAGTCCACGATCAGCTCCTTTGTCTTGTTCACGCCGAGGGAGTGGTTGTTGTCCTGGCACCACACTGCCATGTCTCTGACCTCCTCCCTGTAGGCTGTCTCATCGTTGAGGGAGAGGTTGTTATCCTGGCACCACACTGCCAGGTCTCTGACCTCCTCCCTGTAGGCTGTCTCATCGTTGAGGGAGAGGTTGTTGTCCTGGCAACACACTGCCAGGTCTCTGACCTCCTCCCTGTAGGCTGTCTCATCGTTGAGGGAGAGGTTGTTGTCCTGGCACCACACGGCCAGGTCTCTGACCTCCTCCCTGTAGGCTGTCTCATCGTTGAGGGAGAGGTTGTTGTCCTGGCAACACACTGCCAGGTCTCTGACCTCCTTCCTCCCTGTAGGCTGTCTCATCGTTGAGGGAGAGGTTGTTGTCCTGGCACCACACTGCCATGTCTCTGACCTCCTCCCTGTAGGCTGTCTCATCGTTGAGGGAGAGGTTGTTGTCCTGGCACCACACTGCCAGGTCTCTGACCTCCTCCCTGTAGGCTGTCTCATCGTTGAGGGAGAGGTTGTTGTCCTGGCACCACACTGCCATGTCGCTGACCTCCTCCCTGTAGGCTGTCTCATCGTCGAGGGAGAGGTTGTTATCACACTGCCAGGTCTCTGACCTCCTCCCTATAGGCTGTCTCATCGTTGAGGGAGAGGTTGCTCTGACCTCCTCCCTATAGGCTGTCTCATCGTTGAGGGAGAGGTTGTTATCCTGTGACCACACTGCCAGGTCTCTGACCTCCTCCCTGTAGGCTGTCTCATCGTTGAGGGAGAGGTTGTTGTCCTGGCACCACACTGCCAGGTCTCTGACCTCCTCCCTGTAGGCTGTCTCATCGTTGAGGGAGAGGTTGTTATCCTGTGACCACACTGCCAGGTCTCTGACCTCCTCCCTATAGGCTGTCTCATCGTTGAGGGAGAGGTTGTTGTCCTGGCACTACACTGCCAGGTCTCTGACCTCCTCCCTATAGGCTGTCTCATCGTTGAGGGAGAGGTTGTTGTCCTGGCACCACACTGCCAGGTCTCTGACCTCCTCCCTATAGGCTGTCTCATCGTTGAGGGAGAGGTTGTTGTCCTGGCACCACACTGCCAGGTCTCTGACCTCCTCCCTATAGGCTGTCTCATCGTTGAGGGAGAGGTTGTTGTCCTGGCACCACACTGCCAGGTCTCTGACCTCCTCCCTATAAGCTGTCTCATCGTTGAGGGAGAGGTTGTTGTCCTGGCACCACACTGCCATGTCTCTGACCTCCTCCCTATAAGCTGTCTCATCGTTGAGGGAGAGGTTGTTGTCCTGGCACCACACTGCCAGGTCTCTGACCTCCTCCCTATAGGCTGTCTCATCGTTGAGGGAGAGGTTGTTGTCCTGGCACCACACTGCCAGGTCTCTGACCTCCTCCCTGTAGGCTGTCTCATTGTTGAGGGAGAGGTTGTTGTCCTGGCACCACACTGCCATGTCTCTGACCTCCTCCCTGTAGGCTGTCTCATTGTTGAGGGAGAGGTTGTTGTCCTGGCAACACACTGCCAGGTCTCTGACCTCCTCCCTATAGGCTGTCTCATTGTTGAGGGAGAGGTTGTTGTCCTGGCAACACACTGCCAGGTCTCTGACCTCCTCCCTATAGGCTGTCTCATTGTTGAGGGAGAGGTTGTTGTCCTGGCACTACACTGCCATGTCTCTGACCTCCTCCCTATAAGCTGTCTCATCGTTGAGGGAGAGGTTGTTGTCCTGGCACCACACTGCCAGGTCTCTGACCTCCTCCCTATAGGCTGTCTCATCGTTGAGGGAGAGGTTGTTGTCCTGGCAACACACTGCCAGTTCTCTGACCTCCTCCCGATAGGCCGTCTCGTCGTTGTCGGTGATGAAGCCTACCACCGTCGTAACTTTGTCAAACTTAATTATGGCGTTGGAGTCGTGAGCAGCCACGCAGTCGTGGGTGAACAGGCACACACCCCTGAGGGGCCCCCGTGTTGAGGATCAGCGTTGGTTTGTTGCCTTCCCTCACCACCTGGGGGCGGCCCGTCAGGAAGTCCAGGATCCAGTTGCAGAGGGAGGTGTTTAGTCCCAGGGTCCTTAGCTTAGTGATGAGCTTCATGGGCACTATGGTGTTGAACGCTGAGCTGTAGTCAATGATCAAATGCAAGCTTCATAAGTTAATGATACATTTCAAGCAATTGACATACCATATTTATTATGGCCATCCTCTCTCCCTACAATTTGAAGTTTGCGCTGCACCCGATCCTATAGCTGTACAGAAAATCAGCAATCTGTTCGCTAGCTCACCCAACCTCTGCTGATTGACAGTTTGCTGGTCCAATCAGAGGGCCGGGTGTGCGTTTCACTAGCCTATTTTTAAAAAAGCTGCATGCTTAGTAATCCACTGAGAGACTGTGCCACAAAATGAGACAAAACACCTGGCCAGATCATTTCAAGTCATCAGTCTCAAGTCAAAGTCAAATTAGTGACTCAAGCCAAACTCGAGTCCACAACTCTGACACTGTATGTATGGCACTAGCCTGTTCCCAGATCTGTTTAGGCTGTCTTGCCAACACACCATAAATAATCTTCATTCAATCTCCTCTGTGCGGTCAGGTATTTCTCCAGCCTGACACAACAGGGACATTGTATCAGAGTGTATTGGTGGACCAGGACAGTCCAGTCAACGCTGACCTACTACTGGACCAGTCTGGACAGAATGTCTACGTCCTCACTGATGGCAAGGTAACACCTAGCCCCTAACCCCTAGACCCTAATCGCTAGCCACTACCCCTAACCCCTAGCCACTACCCCTAGACCCTAACATCTAGCCACTACCCCTAGACCCTAACCCCTAGACCCTAACCACTAGCCACTACCCCTAGACCCTAACCCCTAGCCACTACACCTAGACCCTAACCCCTAGCCACTACCCCTAGATTCTAACCTCTAGCCACTACCCCTAGACTCTAACCCCTAGCCACTACACCTAGACCCTAACCCCTAGCCACAACCCCTAGATTCTAACCCCTAGCCACTACACCTAGACCCTAACCCCTAGCCACTACCCCTAACCCCTAGCCACTACCCCTAACCCCTAGCCACTACCCCTATACTCTAACCCCTAGCCACTACCCCTAGACTCTAACCCCTAGCCACTACCCCTAGACTCTAACCCCTAGCCACTACCCCTAGACCCTAACCCCTAGCCACTACCCCTAGACTCTAACCCCTAGCCACTACCCCTAGACCCTAACCCCTAAACACTACCCCTAGACCCTAACCCCTAAACACTACGCCTAGACCCTAACCCCTAGCCACTACCCCTAGACCCTAACCCCTAAACACTACCCCTAGACCCTAACCCCTAGCCACTACCCCTAGATTCTAACCCCTAGACACTACACCTAGACCCTAACCCCTAGCCACTACCCCTAACCCCTAGCCACTACCCCTAACCCCTAGCCACTACCCCTATACTCTAACCCCTAGCCACTACCCCTAGACTCTAACCCCTAGCCACTACCCCTAGACTCTAACCCCTAGCCACTACCCCTAGACCCTAACCCCTAGCCACTACCCCTAGACTCTAACCCCTAGCCACTACCCCTAGACTCTAACCCCTAGCCACTACCCCTAGACTCTAACCCCTAGCCACTACCCCTAGACCCTAACACCTAGCCACTACCCCTAGACCCTAACCCCTAGCCACTACCTCTAGACTCTAACCCCTAGCCACTACCCCTAGACCCTAACCCCTAGCCACTACCCCTAGACCCTAACCCCTAGCCACTACCCCTAGACCCTAACCCCTAAACACTACCCCTAGACCCTAACCCCTAAACACTACGCCTAGACCCTAACCCCTAGCCACTACTCCTAGACCCTAACCCCTAAACACTACCCCTAGACCCTAACCCCTAGCCACTACCCCTAGCCACTACCCCTAGACCCTAACCCCTAGCCACTACCCCTAGACCCTAACCCCTAAACACTACCCCTAGACCCTAACCCCTAAACACTACCCCTAGACTCAAACCCCTTATCCATGTGGATGATATACCTGATGTCTCTCTCTCTCTCTCCCCTTTCCCCCTCTCTGTCTCTCTCTCCCCCTCCCCCCCTCTTTCTCCCCCCTCTCTTCTCTCTCTCTCCACTCCATCTCTCTCTCTCCCCCTCCCCCCTCTTTCTCCCCCCTCTCTCTCTCTCGCTCTCTCCCCCTTCCCCCTCTCTCCCTCTCATTCTTTCTCTCTCTCACCCCCCTCTCTCTTTCCCCCTCTTTCTGTCTCCCTCACTCTCTCTTCTCTCTCTCTCTCTAACTCTCTCTCTCTCTCAGGTGTCCAAGGTGGCTGTATCTCAGTGTGAACAGCAGCCTGACTGCCAGTCCTGTCTGTCTGTCAGAGATCCTTACTGTGGCTGGTGTGTCCTGGAGGGAAGGTACTGTACACTGACACTCTTCCTGGGTTTTATTAAGGATCCCCATTAGTTCCTGCCAAGGCAGCAGCTACTCTTCCTGGGGTTTATTATGGATCCCCATTTGTTCCTGCCAAGGCAGCAGCTACTCTTCCTGGGGTTTATTATGGATCCCCATTAGTTCCTGCCAAGGCAGCAGCTCCTCTTCCTGGGGTTTATTATGGATCCCCATTTGTTCCTGCCAAGGCAGCAGCTACTCTTCCTGGGGTTTATTATGGATCCCCATTAGTTCCTGCCAAGGCAGCAGCTACTTTTCCTGGGGTTTATTATGGATCCCCATTAGTTCCTGCCAAGGCAGCAGCTACTCTTCCTGGGGTTTATTATGGATCCCTGTTAGTTCCTGCCAAGGCAGCAGCTACTCTTCCTGGGGTTTATTATGGATCCCCATTAGTTCCTGCCAAGGCAGCAGCTACTCTTCCTGGGGTTTATTATGGATCCCCATTAGTTCCTGCCAAGGCAGCAGCTCCTCTTCCTGGGGTTTATTATGGATCCCCATTTGTTCCTGCCAAGGCAGCAGCTACTCTCCCTGGGGTTTATTATGGATCCCCATTAGTTCCTGCCAAGGCAGCAGCTACTCTTCCTGGGGTTTATTATGGATCCCCATTAGTTCCTGCCAAGGCAGCAGCTACTCTCCCTGGGGTTTATTATGGATCCCCATTAGTTCCTGCCAAGGCAGCAGCTCCTCTTCCTGGGGTTTATTATGGATCCCCATTAGTTCCTGCCAAGGCAGCAGCTCCTCTTCCTGGGGTTTATTATGGATCCCCATTAGTTCCTGCTTAGGCAGCAGCTACTCTTCCTGGGTTTATTATGGATCCCCATTAGTTCCTGCCAAGGCAGCAGCTATTCTTCCTGGGGTTTATTATGGATCCCCATTAGTTCCTGCTTAGGCAGCAGCTACTCTTCCTGGGTTTATTATGGATCCCCATTAGTTCCTGCTTAGGCAGCAGCTACTCTTCCTGGGTTTATTATGGATCCCCATTAGTTCCTGCCAAGGCAGCAGCTCCTCTTCCTGGGTTTATTATGGATTCTCATTAGTTCCTGCCAAGGCAGCAGCTACTCTTCCTGGGTTTATTATGGATTCCCATTAGTTCCTGCCAAGGCAGCAGCTACTCTTCCTGGGGTCCAGCAGTGCATATGTTATCATGTGTCTGTATGTCTCTTCACAGTCCCCGCTGTTCCTTGTTGCTTCAGTCCCCGCTGTTCCTTGTTGCTTCACAGTCCCCGCTGTTCCATAAGGTGTATTTTTACCTGCTTTTTAAATCTGATTCTCCTGCTGCATCAGTTACCTGATGTGGAATAGAGTTCCATGTAGTCATGGCTCTATGTAGTACTGTGGAATAGAGTTCCATGTAGTCATGGCTCTATGTAGTACTGTGGAATAGAGTTCCATGTAGTCATGGCTCTATGTAGTACTGTGGAATAGAGTTCCATGTAGTCATGGCTCTATGTAGTACTGTGGGATAGAGTTCCATGTAGTCATGGCTCTATGTAGTACTGTGGAATAGAGTTCCATGTAGTCATGGCTCTATGTAGTACTGTGGAATAGAGTTCCATGTAGTCATGTCTCTATGTAGTACTGTGGAATAGAGTTCCATGTAGTCATGGCTCTATGTAGTACTGTGGAACAGAGTTCCATGTAGTCATGACTCTATGTAGTACTGTGGAATAGAGTTCCATGTAGTCATGGCTCTATGTAGTACTGTGGAATAGAGTTCCATGTAGTCATGGCTCTATGTAGTACTGTGGAATAGAGTTCCATGTAGTCATGGCTCTATGTAGTACTGTGGAATAGAGTTCCATGTAGTCATGGCTCTATGTAGTACTGTGGAATAGAGTTCCATGTAGTCATGGCTCTATGTAGTACTGTGGAATAGAGTTCCATGTAGTCATGGCTCTATGTAGTACTGTGGAATAGAGTTCCATGTAGTCATGGCTCTATGTAGTACTGTGGAATAGAGTTCCATGTAGTCATGGCTCTATGTAGTACTGTGGAACAGAGTTCCATGTAGTCATGACTCTATGTAGTACTGTGGAATAGAGTTCCATGTAGTCATGGCTCTATGTAGTACTGTGGAATAGAGTTCCATGTAGTCATGGCTCTATGTAGTACTGTGGAATAGAGTTCCATGTAGTCATGGCTCTATGTATACTGTGGAATAGAGTTCCATGTAGTCATGGCTCTATGTAGTACTGTGGAACAGAGTTCCATGTAGTCATGACTCTATGTAGTACTGTGGAATAGAGTTCCATGTAGTCATGGCTCTATGTAGTACTGTGGAATAGAGTTCCATGTAGTCATGGCTCTATGTAGTACTGTGGAATAGAGTTCCATGTAGTCATGGCTCTATGTATACTGTGGAATAGAGTTCCATGTAGTCATGGCTCTATGTAGTACTGTGCAATAGAGTTCCATGTAGTCATGGCTCTATGTAGTACTGTGGAATAGAGTTCCGTGTAGTCATGGCTCTATGTAGTACTGTGGAATAGAGTTCCATGTAGTCATGGCTCTATGTAGTACTGTGGAATAGAGTTCCATGTAGTCATGGCTCTATGTATACTGTGGAATAGAGTTCCATGTAGTCATGGCTCTATGTAGTACTGTGCACCTCCCCATAGTCTGTTGGACTTGTGGACTGTGAAGAGACCTCTGGTGGCATGTCTTGTGGGGTATGTATGGGTGTCTGAGCTGTGTGCTAGTAGTTTAAACAGACCTCTGGTGGCATGTCTTGTGGGTGTCTGAGCTGTGTGCTAGTAGTTTAAACAGACCTCTGGTAGCATTTCTTGTGGGTGTCTGAGCTGTGTGCTAGTAGTTTAAACAGACCTCTGGTGGCATGTCTTGTGGGTGTCTGAGCTGTGTGCTAGTAGTTTAAACAGACCTCTGGTGGCATGTCTTGTGGGTGTCTGAGCTGTGTGCTAGTAGTTTAGACAGACCTCTGGTAGCATGTCTTGTGGGTGTCTGAGCTGTGTGCTAGTAGTTTAAACAGACCTCTGGTAGCATGTCTTGTGGGGTATGTATGGGTGTCTGAGCTGTGCGCCAGTAGTTTAAACAGACAGCTTGGTGTATTCAACATGTCAATACCTCTCACAAATACAAGTAGTGAGGAAGTCAATCTCTCCTCCACTTTGAGCCAGGAGAGATTTACATGCATGTCATTAATGTTAGCTCTCCGTGTACTTTTAAGGGCCAGCCGTGCTGCCCTGTTCTGAGACAATTGCAATTTTCCTAAATCCCTCTTTGTGGCACCTGACCACACTACTGAACAGTAGTCCAGGTGTGACAAAACTAAAGCCTGTAGGGACCTGCCTTGTTGATAGTGTTGTGTCCTCTGTCACAAACATACACATTGTTAAAGCCCCTCCGTCACTCGTTTCCGTGGTAACATGTGTTTATACCGCTGATACAGATGCACTCGTAGACTGGAGTGTAGTCGTGAGGGCCAAGCCAACCACTGGCTGTGGAGCTACCAGCCTGCCAACCAGCCTGCCAACCAGCCTGCCAACCAGCCTGCCAACCAGTGTGTGACTGTCCAGAGCCTAAAGCCTGCCATCCAGAGCAGAGAGGAGGCGACTCAGGTGGGTTACAGATCTTCAACAGTATAGTATATCTAGAAACATTGTGTGACAGATCTGTGGGAGGAGACTTGGTGGAGTAACTCAGTGGATGTGTCTGGGCTGTTCTAGAGGGTAATGTCTGGGCTGTTCTAGAGGGTAATGTCTGGGCTGTTCTAGAGGGTAATGTCTGGGCTGTTCTAGAGGGTAATGTCTGGGCTGTTCTAGAGGGTAATGTCTGGGCTGTTCTAGAGGGTAATGTATGGGCCGTTCTAGAGGGTAATGTCTGGGCCGTTCTAGAAGGTAATGTCTGGGCCGGTCTAGAGGGTAATGTCTGGGCTGTTCTAGGGGGTAAGGTCCGGGGGTAATGTCTGGACTGGTCTAGGGGGTAATGTCTGGGCTGGTCTAGGGGGTACTGTCTGGGCTGGTCTAGAGGGTAATGTCTAGAGGGTAATGTCTGGGCTGGTCTAGTGGGTAATGTCTAGTGGGTAATATCTGGGGTGGTCTAGTGGGTAATGTCTAGTGGGTAATGGCTGGGCTGGTCTAGTGGGTAATGTCTAGTGGGTAATGTCTGGGGTGGTCTAGTGGGTAATGGCTGGGCTGGTCTAGTGGGTAATGTCCAGTGGGTAATGTCTGGGCTGGTCTAGTGGGTAATGTCTAGTGGGTAATGTCTGGGCTGGTCAAGGGGGTGATGTCTGGGCTGGATTTAGGGGGTAATGTCTGGGCTGGTCTAGGGGGTAATATCTGTTCTGGTCTAGTGGGACTGGGCTGGGCTGGTCTAGGCGGTAATGTCTGGACTGTTTTAGTGGGTAATGTCTGGGCTGGTCTAGTGGGTAATGTTTGGGCTGGTCTAGTGGGTAATGTCTGGGCTGGTCTAGGGGGTAATGTCTGTGCTGGTTTTAGGGGGTAATGCCTGGGCTGGTCTAGGGGGTAATGTCTGGGTTGGTTTTAGGCGGTAATGTCTGGGCTGGTTTAGGGGGTAATGTCTAGTGGGTAATGTCTGTGCTGGTGTAGGGGGTAATGCCTAGTGGGTAATGTCTGGGCTGGTTTAGGGGGTAATGTCTAGTGGGTAATGTCTGTGCTGGTTTAGGGGGTAATGTCTAGGGGGTAATGTCTGGGTTGGTTTTAGGGGGTAATGTCTGAGCTGGTCTAGGGGGTAATGTCTGTGCTGGTCTAGTGGGTAATGTATGGGCTGGTTTAGAGGGTAATGTATGTTCTGGTCTAGTGGGTAATGTCTGGGCTGGTTTAGGGGGTAATGTCTAGGTGGTAATGTCTGGGTTGGTTTTAGGGGGTAACGTCTGGGCTGGTCTAGGGGGTAATGTCTGGGCTGGTTTAGGGGGTAATGTATGGGCTGGTCTAGCCGGTAATGTCTAGTGGGTAACGTCTGGGCTGGTCTAGGGGGTAATGTCTGGGCTGGTTTAGGGGGTAATGTCTAGTGGGTAATGTCTGGGCTGGTTTAGGGGGTAATGTCTAGTGGGTAATGTCTGGGCTGGTTTAGGGGGTAATGTCTAGGGGGTAATGTCTGGGCTGGTTTAGGGGGTAATGTCTGGGCTGGTTTATTATTCGACCATGCTGGTCATTTATGAACATTTGAACATCTTGACCATGTTCTGTTATAATCTCCACCCGGCACAGCAAGAAGAGGACTGGCCACCCCACATAGCCTGGTTCCTCTCTAGGTTTCTTCCTAGGTTTTGGCCTTTCTAGGGAGTTTTTCCTAGCCACCGTGCTTCTACACCTGCATTGCTTGCTGTTTGGGGTTTTAGGCTGGGTTTCTGTACAGCACTTTGAGATATCAGCTGATGTACGAAGGGCTATATAAATAAATTTGATTTGATTTGATTTAATGTCTGGGCTGGTTTATGGGGTAATGTGTAGTGGGTAACGTATGTGCTGGTTTAGGGGGTAATGTCTGGGCTGGTCTAGGGGGTAATGTCTAGGGGGTAATGTCTGGGCTGGTTTAGGGGGTAATGTGTAGTGGGTAATGTCTGGGCTGGTTTAGGGGGTAATGTCTAGGGGGTAATGTTTGGGCTGGTCTAGGGGGTAATGTATAGGGGGCAATGTATGGGCTGATTTAGGGGTAATGTCTAGTGGGTAATGTCTTGGGGGTAATGTCTAGGGGGTAATGCCTGTTGTGCTGGTCCTGCTGTAAATGTATTTGTTTATCCCTCCACACCTACCTGTATGTCCCTCCCCCACTCTCTTACTATCTGTCCCAATAAACCTTATATATATATATATAAAAATATATATATAATATAATATATAGATCTCTGTCCCAGGTGTCTCTAACAGTGGCCCAGCTGCCCTCCCTGTCAGAGGAGGAGTCTCTTTCCTGCTCCTTTGGAACCCTGCCCCCTCAGCCAGCCATCATCAAGGGAACCACCATCACCTGTCAATCACCCCTGCCTGAGCTCCTCCCACCCAGCCCACCAGGAAGTGGTAGGTTGCCCTTTTTCTCTTTTTTTTTATATATATATATAAAAATTATCTGTAATTATGAGATTTGTATTCATAATTATTTAATTAATGGATCATTTAATTAATGTAATTAATTCATTATTTATCCAAATTAATCTAATTGAGAAATAACCGGGGTGGCAGGTAGCCTAGCGGTTAGCGAGATGAGCCAGCAGCGGGAGGGTTGCCAGTTCGAATCCTGTGTCTGACTGGAAAAATCTGGCGGGATGTGAACTGGCAACCAGAGGGAGGGTTGCTGGTATCAGAATCCTAGACGCAGGTTTTTGACTCTGAGCAAACTCCTGTGTGGTATGAAACATTTTGTGATATTCTATATTCTGTAAAAAATGATGTGAATAAAGATTACACCTCCACATGCAGTAATGTTTACAAGCTGAACAAGCCTTATGGAAATGATGAGTTAAGGGATCTATCCAGCTCTGCGTAAGGCTGAATACTTATTTTTTACATTGTAAAGATGGGAATACGAGAGAACAGTGTAGGAAGGAATTTAAGAAAACACACAGCATGTGTTTAATAAAAGACTGTCCTTTCAAACGGAGATATCAGAGAGGGCAGTTAGACAAGATATCCTCAACAGTTATTATTATACCGTGAGGAGATATCAGAGAGGGCAGTTAGACAAGATATCCTCGACAGTTATTATACCTTGAGGAGATATCAGAGAGGGCAGTTAGACAAGATATCCTCGACAGTTATTATACCTTGAGGAGATATCAGAGAGGGCAGTTAGACAAGATATCCTCGACAGTTATTATTATACCGTCAGGAGATATCAGAGAGGGCAGTTAGACAAGATATCCTCGACAGTTATTATTATACCGTGAGGAGATATCAGAGAGGGCAGTTAGACAAGATATCCTCGACAGTTATTATACCTTGAGGAGATATCAGAGAGGGCAGTTAGACAAGATATCCTCAACAGTTATTATTATACCGTGAGGAGCTATCAGAGAGGGCAGTTAGACAAGATATCCTCGACAGTTATTATTATACCGTGAGGAGATATCAGAGAGGGCAGTTAGACAAGATATCCTCGACAGTTATTATTATACCGTGAGGAGATATCAGAGAGGGCAGTTAGACAAGATATCCTCGACAGTTATTATTATACCGTGAGGAGATATCAGAGAGGGCAGTTAGACAAGATATCCTCGACAGTTATTATACCGTGAGGAGATATCAGAGAGGGCAGTTAGACAAGATATCCTCGACAGTTATTATTATACCGTGAGGAGATATCAGAGAGGGCAGTTAGACAAGATATCCTCGACAGTTATTATTATACCGTGAGGAGATATCAGAGAGGGCAGTTAGACAATATATCCTCGACAGTTATTATTATACCGTGAGGAGATATCAGAGAGGGCAGTTAGACAAGATATCCTCGACAGTTATTATACCGTGAGGAGATATCAGAGAGGGCAGTTAGACAAGATATCCTCGACAGTTATTATACCGTGAGGAGATATCAGAGAGGGCAGTTAGACAAGATATCCTCGACAGTTATTATTATACCGTGAGGAGATATCAGAGAGGGCAGTTAGACAAGATATCCTCGACAGTTATTATACCGTGAGGAGATATCAGAGAGGGCAGTTAGACAAGATATCCTCGACAGTTATTATTATACCGTGAGGAGATATCAGAGAGGGCAGTTAGACAAGATATCCTCGACAGTTATTATACCGTGAGGAGATATCAGAGAGGGCAGTTAGACAAGATATCCTCGACAGTTATTATTATACCGTGAGGAGATATCAGAGAGGGCAGTTAGACAAGATATCCTCGACAGTTATTATTATACCGTGAGGAGATATCAGAGAGGGCAGTTAGACAAGATATCCTCGACAGTTATTATACCGTGAGGAGATATCAGAGAGGGCAGTTAGACAAGATATCCTCGACAGTTATTATTATACCGTGAGGAGATATCAGAGAGGGCAGTTAGACAAGATATCCTCGACAGTTATTATACCGTGAGGAGATATCAGAGAGGGCAGTTAGACAAGATATCCTCGACAGTTATTATACCGTGAGGAGATATCAGAGAGGGCAGTTAGACAAGATATCCTCGACAGTTATTATACCGTGAGGAGATATCAGAGAGGGCAGTTAGACAAGATATCCTCGACAGTTATTATTATACCGTGAGGAGATATCAGAGAGGGCAGTTAGACAAGATATCCTAGACAGTAATTATTATACCGTGAGGAGATATCAGAGAGGGCAGTTAGACAAGACATCCTCGACAGTTATTATACCGTGAGGAGATATCAGAGAGGGCAGTTAGACAAGATATCCTCGACAGTTATTATTATACCGTGAGGAGATATCAGAGAGGGCAGTTAGACAAGATATCCTCGACAGTTATTATACCGTGAGGAGATATCAGAGAGGGCAGTTAGACAAGATATCCTCGACAGTTATTATTATACCGTGAGGAGATATCAGAGAGGGCAGTTAGACAAGATATCCTCGACAGTTATTATTATACCGTGAGGAGATATCAGAGAGGGCAGTTAGACAAGATATCCTCGACAGTTATTATTATACCGTGAGGAGATATCAGAGAGGGCAGTTAGACAAGATATCCTCGACAGTTATTATTATACCGTGAGGAGATATCAGAGAGGGCAGTTAGACAAGATATCCTCGACAGTTATTATACCATGAGGAGATATCAGAGAGGGCAGTTAGACAAGATATCCTCGACAGTTATTATTATACCGTGAGGAGATATCAGAGAGGGCAGTTAGACAAGATATCCTCGACAGTTATTATTATACCGTGAGGAGATATCAGAGAGGGCAGTTAGACAAGATATCCTCGACAGTTATTATACCGTGAGGAGATATCAGAGAGGGCAGTTAGACAAGATATCCTCGACAGTTATTATTATACCGTGAGGAGATATCAGAGAGGGCAGTTAGACAAGATATCCTCGACAGTTATTATTATACCGTGAGGAGATATCAGAGAGGGCAGTTAGACAAGATATCCTCGACAGTTATTATACCGTGAGGAGATATCAGAGAGGGCAGTTAGACAAGATATCCTCGACAGTTATTATACCGTGAGGAGATATCAGAGAGGGCAGTTAGACAAGATATCCTCGACAGTTATTATTATACCGTGAGGAGATATCAGAGAGGGCAGTTAGACAAGATATCCTCGACAGTTATTATTATACCGTGAGGAGATATCAGAGAGGGCAGTTAGACAAGATATCCTCGACAGTTATTATTATACCGTGAGGAGATATCAGAGAGGGCAGTTAGACAAGATATCCTCGACAGTTATTATACCGTGAGGAGATATCAGAGAGGGCAGTTAGACAAGATATCCTCGACAGTTATTATACCGTGAGGAGATATCAGAGAGGGCAGTTAGACAAGATATCCTCGACAGTTATTATACCGTGAGGAGATATCAGAGAGGGCAGTTAGACAAGATATCCTCGACAGTTATTATTATACCGTGAGGAGATATCAGAGAGGGCAGTTAGACAAGATATCCTCGACAGTTATTATTATACCGTGAGGAGATATCAGAGAGGGCAGTTAGACAAGATATCCTCGACAGTTATTATTATACCGTGAGGAGATATCAGAGAGGGCAGTTAGACAAGATATCCTCAACAGTTATTATACCATGAGGAGATATCAGAGAGGGCAGTTAGACAAGATATCCTCGACAGTTATTATTATACCGTGAGGAGATATCAGAGAGGGCAGTTAGACAAGATATCCTCGACAGTTATTATTATACCGTGAGGAGATATCAGAGAGGGCAGTTAGACAAGATATCCTCGACAGTTATTATACCGTGAGGAGATATCAGAGAGGGCAGTTAGACAAGATATCCTCGACAGTTATTATTATACCGTGAGGAGATATCAGAGAGGGCAGTTAGACAAGATATCCTCGACAGTTATTATTATACCGTGAGGAGATATCAGAGAGGGCAGTTAGACAAGATATCCTCGACAGTTATTATACCGTGAGGAGATATCAGAGAGGGCAGTTAGACAAGATATCCTCGACAGTTATTATACCGTGAGGAGATATCAGAGAGGGCAGTTAGACAAGATATCCTCGACAGTTATTATACCGTGAGGAGATATCAGAGAGGGCAGTTAGACAAGATATCCTCGACAGTTATTATTATACCGTGAGGAGATATCAGAGAGGGCAGTTAGACAAGATATCCTCGACAGTTATTATTATACCGTGAGGAGATATCAGAGAGGGCAGTTAGACAAGATATCCTCGACAGTTATTATACCGTGAGGAGATATCAGAGAGGGCAGTTAGACAAGATATCCTCGACAGTTATTATACCGTGAGGAGATATCAGAGAGGGCAGTTAGACAAGATATCCTCGACAGTTATTATACCGTGAGGAGATATCAGAGAGGGCAGTTAGACAAGATATCCTCGACAGTTATTATTATACCGTGAGGAGATATCAGAGAGGGCAGTTAGACAAGATATCCTAGACAGTAATTATTATACCGTGAGGAGATATCAGAGAGGGCAGTTAGACAAGACATCCTCGACAGTTATTATACCGTGAGGAGATATCAGAGAGGGCAGTTAGACAAGATATCCTCGACAGTTATTATTATACCGTGAGGAGATATCAGAGAGGGCAGTTAGACAAGATATCCTCGACAGTTATTATACCGTGAGGAGATATCAGAGAGGGCAGTTAGACAAGATATCCTCGACAGTTATTATTATACCGTGAGGAGATATCAGAGAGGGCAGTTAGACAAGATATCCTCGACAGTTATTATTATACCGTGAGGAGATATCAGAGAGGGCAGTTAGACAAGATATCCTCGACAGTTATTATTATACCGTGAGGAGATATCAGAGAAGGCAGTTAGACAAGATATCCTCGACAGTTATTATTATACCGTGAGGAGATATCAGAGAGGGCAGTTAGACAAGATATCCTCAACAGTTATTATACCATGAGGAGATATCAGAGAGGGCAGTTAGACAAGATATCCTCGACAGTTATTATTATACCGTGAGGAGATATCAGAGAGGGCAGTTAGACAAGATATCCTCGACAGTTATTATTATACCGTGAGGAGATATCAGAGAGGGCAGTTAGACAAGATATCCTCGACAGTTATTATACCGTGAGGAGATATCAGAGAGGGCAGTTAGACAAGATATCCTCGACAGTTATTATTATACCGTGAGGAGATATCAGAGAGGGCAGTTAGACAAGATATCCTCGACAGTTATTATTATACCGTGAGGAGATATCAGAGAGGGCAGTTAGACAAGATATCCTCGACAGTTATTATACCGTGAGGAGATATCAGAGAGGGCAGTTAGACAAGATATCCTCGACAGTTATTATTATACCGTGAGGAGATATCAGAGAGGGCAGTTAGACAAGATATCCTCGACAGTTATTATTATACCGTGAGGAGATATCAGAGAGGGCAGTTAGACAAGATATCCTCGACAGTTATTATTATACCGTGAGGAGATATCAGAGAGGGCAGTTAGACAAGATATCCTCGACAGTTATTATACCGTGAGGAGATATCAGAGAGGGCAGTTAGACAAGATATCCTCGACAGTTATTATACCGTGAGGAGATATCAGAGAGGGCAGTTAGACAAGATATCCTCAACAGTTATTATACCGTGAGGAGATATCAGAGAGGGCAGTTAGACAAGATATCCTCGACAGTTATTATTATACCGTGAGGAGATATCAGAGAGGGCAGTTAGACAAGATATCCTAGACAGTAATTATTATTCCGTGAGGAGATATCAGAGAGGGCAGTTAGACAAGACATCCTCGACAGTTATTATACCGTGAGGAGATATCAGAGAGGGCAGTTAGACAAGACATCCTCGACAGTTATTATACCGTGAGGAGATATCAGAGAGGGCAGTTAGACAAGATATCCTCGACAGTTATTATTATACCGTGAGGAGATATCAGAGAGGGCAGTTAGACAAGATATCCTCGACAGTTATTATTATACCGTGAGGAGATATCAGAGAGGGCAGTTAGACAAGATATCCTCGACAGTTATTATACCGTGAGGAGATATCAGAGAGGGCAGTTAGACAAGATATCCTCGACAGTTATTATACCGTGAGGAGATATCAGAGAGGGCAGTTAGACAAGATATCCTCGACAGTTATTATTATACCGTGAGGAGATATCAGAGAGGGCAGTTAGACAAGATATCCTCGACAGTTATTATTATACCGTGAGGAGATATCAGAGAGGGCAGTTAGACAAGATATCCTCGACAGTTATTATTATACCGTGAGGAGATATCAGAGAGGGCAGTTAGACAAGATATCCTCGACAGTTATTATTATACCGTGAGGAGATATCAGAGAGGGCAGTTAGACAAGATATCCTCGACAGTTATTATACCGTGAGGAGATATCAGAGAGGGCAGTTAGACAAGATATCCTCGACAGTTATTATACCGTGAGGAGATATCAGAGAGGGCAGTTAGACAAGATATCCTCGACAGTTATTATACCGTGAGGAGATATCAGAGAGGGCAGTTAGACAAGATATCCTCGACAGTTATTATTATACCGTGAGGAGATATCAGAGAGGGCAGTTAGACAAGATATCCTCGACAGTTATTATACCGTGAGGAGATATCAGAGAGGGCAGTTAGACAAGATATCCTCGACAGTTATTATTATACCGTGAGGAGATATCAGAGAGGGCAGTTAGACAAGATATCCTCGACAGTTATTATTATACCGTGAGGAGATATCAGAGAGGGCAGTTAGACAAGATATCCTCAACAGTTATTATACCGTGAGGAGATATCAGAGAGGGCAGTTAGACAAGATATCCTCGACAGTTATTATTATACCGTGAGGAGATATCAGAGAGGGCAGTTAGACAAGATATCCTCGACAGTTATTATTATACCGTGAGGAGATATCAGAGAGGGCAGTTAGACAAGATATCCTCGACAGTTATTATACCGTGAGGAGATATCAGAGAGGGCAGTTAGACAAGATATCCTCGACAGTTATTATTATACCATGAGGAGATATCAGAGAGGGCAGTTAGACAAGATATCCTCGACAGTTATTATTATACCGTGAGGAGATATCAAAGAGGGCAGTTAGACAAGATATCCTCGACAGTTATTATACCGTGAGGAGATATCAGAGAGGGCAGTTAGACAAGATATCCTCGACAGTTATTATTATACCGTGAGGAGATATCAGAGAGGGCAGTTAGACAAGATATCCTCGACAGTTATTATTATACCGTGAGGAGATATCAGACAGGGCAGTTAGACAAGATATCCTCGACAGTTATTATTATACCGTGAGGAGATATCAGAGAGGGCAGTTAGACAAGATATCCTCGACAGTTATTATTATACCGTGAGGAGATATCAGAGAGGGCAGTTAGACAAGATATCCTCGACAGTTATTATACCATGAGGAGATATCAGAGAGGGCAGTTAGACAAGATATCCTCGACAGTTATTATACCGTGAGGAGATATCAGAGAGGGCAGTTAGACAAGATATCCTCGACAGTTATTATTATACCGTGAGGAGATATCAGAGAGGGCAGTTAGACAAGACATCCTCGACAGTTATTATACCGTGAGGAGATATCAGAGAGGGCAGTTAGACGAGATATCCTCGACAGTTATTATTATACCGTGAGGAGATATCAGAGAGGGCAGTTAGACAAGATATCCTCGACAGTTATTATTATACCGTGAGGAGATATCAGAGAGGGCAGTTAGACAATATATCCTCGACAGTTATTATTATACCGTGAGGAGATATCAGAGAGGGCAGTTAGACAAGATATCCTCGACAGTTATTATACCGTGAGGAGATATCAGAGAGGGCAGTTAGACAAGATATCCTCGACAGTTATTATACCGTGAGGAGATATCAGAGAGGGCAGTTAGACAAGATATCCTCGACAGTTATTATTATACCGTGAGGAGATATCAGAGAGGGCAGTTAGACAAGATATCCTCGACAGTTATTATACCGTGAGGAGATATCAGAGAGGGCAGTTAGACAAGATATCCTCGACAGTTATTATTATACCGTGAGGAGATATCAGAGAGGGCAGTTAGACAAGATATCCTCGACAGTTATTATACCGTGAGGAGATATCAGAGAGGGCAGTTAGACAAGATATCCTCGACAGTTATTATTATACCGTGAGGAGATATCAGAGAGGGCAGTTAGACAAGATATCCTCGACAGTTATTATTATACCGTGAGGAGATATCAGAGAGGGCAGTTAGACAAGATATCCTCGACAGTTATTATTATACCGTGAGGAGATATCAGAGAGGGCAGTTAGACAAGATATCCTCGACAGTTATTATTATACCGTGAGGAGATATCAGAGAGGGCAGTTAGACAAGATATCCTCGACAGTTATTATACCGTGAGGAGATATCAGAGAGGGCAGTTAGACAAGATATCCTCGACAGTTATTATACCGTGAGGAGATATCAGAGAGGGCAGTTAGACAAGATATCCTCGACAGTTATTATACCGTGAGGAGATATCAGAGAGGGCAGTTAGACAAGATATCCTCGACAGTTATTATTATACCGTGAGGAGATATCAGAGAGGGCAGTTAGACAAGATATCCTAGACAGTAATTATTATACCGTGAGGAGATATCAGAGAGGGCAGTTAGACAAGACATCCTCGACAGTTATTATACCGTGAGGAGATATCAGAGAGGGCAGTTAGACAAGATATCCTCGACAGTTATTATTATACCGTGAGGAGATATCAGAGAGGGCAGTTAGACAAGATATCCTCGACAGTTATTATACCGTGAGGAGATATCAGAGAGGGCAGTTAGACAAGATATCCTCGACAGTTATTATACCGTGAGGAGATATCAGAGAGGGCAGTTAGACAAGATATCCTCGACAGTTATTATTATACCGTGAGGAGATATCAGAGAGGGCAGTTAGACAAGATATCCTCGACAGTTATTATTATACCGTGAGGAGATATCAGAGAGGGCAGTTAGACAAGATATCCTCGACAGTTATTATTATACCGTGAGGAGATATCAGAGAGGGCAGTTAGACAAGATATCCTCGACAGTTATTATACCATGAGGAGATATCAGAGAGGGCAGTTAGACAAGATATCCTCGACAGTTATTATTATACCGTGAGGAGATATCAGAGAGGGCAGTTAGACAAGATATCCTCGACAGTTATTATTATACCGTGAGGAGATATCAGAGAGGGCAGTTAGACAAGATATCCTCGACAGTTATTATACCGTGAGGAGATATCAGAGAGGGCAGTTAGACAAGATATCCTCGACAGTTATTATTATACCGTGAGGAGATATCAGAGAGGGCAGTTAGACAAGATATCCTCGACAGTTATTATTATACCGTGAGGAGATATCAGAGAGGGCAGTTAGACAAGATATCCTCGACAGTTATTATACCGTGAGGAGATATCAGAGAGGGCAGTTAGACAAGATATCCTCGACAGTTATTATACCGTGAGGAGATATCAGAGAGGGCAGTTAGACAAGATATCCTCGACAGTTATTATTATACCGTGAGGAGATATCAGAGAGGGCAGTTAGACAAGATATCCTCGACAGTTATTATTATACCGTGAGGAGATATCAGAGAGGGCAGTTAGACAAGATATCCTCGACAGTTATTATTATACCGTGAGGAGATATCAGAGAGGGCAGTTAGACAAGATATCCTCGACAGTTATTATACCGTGAGGAGATATCAGAGAGGGCAGTTAGACAAGATATCCTCGACAGTTATTATACCGTGAGGAGATATCAGAGAGGGCAGTTAGACAAGATATCCTCGACAGTTATTATACCGTGAGGAGATATCAGAGAGGGCAGTTAGACAAGATATCCTCGACAGTTATTATTATACCGTGAGGAGATATCAGAGAGGGCAGTTAGACAAGATATCCTAGACAGTAATTATTATACCGTGAGGAGATATCAGAGAGGGCAGTTAGACAAGACATCCTCGACAGTTATTATACCGTGAGGAGATATCAGAGAGGGCAGTTAGACAAGATATCCTCGACAGTTATTATTATACCGTGAGGAGATATCAGAGAGGGCAGTTAGACAAGATATCCTCGACAGTTATTATACCGTGAGGAGATATCAGAGAGGGCAGTTAGACAAGATATCCTCGACAGTTATTATTATACCGTGAGGAGATATCAGAGAGGGCAGTTAGACAAGATATCCTCGACAGTTATTATTATACCGTGAGGAGATATCAGAGAGGGCAGTTAGACAAGATATCCTCGACAGTTATTATTATACCGTGAGGAGATATCAGAGAGGGCAGTTAGACAAGATATCCTCGACAGTTATTATTATACCGTGAGGAGATATCAGAGAGGGCAGTTAGACAAGATATCCTCGACAGTTATTATACCATGAGGAGATATCAGAGAGGGCAGTTAGACAAGATATCCTCGACAGTTATTATTATACCGTGAGGAGATATCAGAGAGGGCAGTTAGACAAGATATCCTCGACAGTTATTATTATACCGTGAGGAGATATCAGAGAGGGCAGTTAGACAAGATATCCTCGACAGTTATTATACCGTGAGGAGATATCAGAGAGGGCAGTTAGACAAGATATCCTCGACAGTTATTATTATACCGTGAGGAGATATCAGAGAGGGCAGTTAGACAAGATATCCTCGACAGTTATTATTATACCGTGAGGAGATATCAGAGAGGGCAGTTAGACAAGATATCCTCGACAGTTATTATACCGTGAGGAGATATCAGAGAGGGCAGTTAGACAAGATATCCTCGACAGTTATTATACCGTGAGGAGATATCAGAGAGGGCAGTTAGACAAGATATCCTCGACAGTTATTATTATACCGTGAGGAGATATCAGAGAGGGCAGTTAGACAAGATATCCTCGACAGTTATTATTATACCGTGAGGAGATATCAGAGAGGGCAGTTAGACAAGATATCCTCGACAGTTATTATTATACCGTGAGGAGATATCAGAGAGGGCAGTTAGACAAGATATCCTCGACAGTTATTATACCGTGAGGAGATATCAGAGAGGGCAGTTAGACAAGATATCCTCGACAGTTATTATACCGTGAGGAGATATCAGAGAGGGCAGTTAGACAAGATATCCTCGACAGTTATTATACCGTGAGGAGATATCAGAGAGGGCAGTTAGACAAGATATCCTCGACAGTTATTATTATACCGTGAGGAGATATCAGAGAGGGCAGTTAGACAAGATATCCTCGACAGTTATTATTATACCGTGAGGAGATATCAGAGAGGGCAGTTAGACAAGATATCCTCGACAGTTATTATTATACCGTGAGGAGATATCAGAGAGGGCAGTTAGACAAGATATCCTCAACAGTTATTATACCATGAGGAGATATCAGAGAGGGCAGTTAGACAAGATATCCTCGACAGTTATTATTATACCGTGAGGAGATATCAGAGAGGGCAGTTAGACAAGATATCCTCGACAGTTATTATTATACCGTGAGGAGATATCAGAGAGGGCAGTTAGACAAGATATCCTCGACAGTTATTATACCGTGAGGAGATATCAGAGAGGGCAGTTAGACAAGATATCCTCGACAGTTATTATTATACCGTGAGGAGATATCAGAGAGGGCAGTTAGACAAGATATCCTCGACAGTTATTATTATACCGTGAGGAGATATCAGAGAGGGCAGTTAGACAAGATATCCTCGACAGTTATTATACCGTGAGGAGATATCAGAGAGGGCAGTTAGACAAGATATCCTCGACAGTTATTATACCGTGAGGAGATATCAGAGAGGGCAGTTAGACAAGATATCCTCGACAGTTATTATACCGTGAGGAGATATCAGAGAGGGCAGTTAGACAAGATATCCTCGACAGTTATTATTATACCGTGAGGAGATATCAGAGAGGGCAGTTAGACAAGATATCCTCGACAGTTATTATTATACCGTGAGGAGATATCAGAGAGGGCAGTTAGACAAGATATCCTCGACAGTTATTATACCGTGAGGAGATATCAGAGAGGGCAGTTAGACAAGATATCCTCGACAGTTATTATACCGTGAGGAGATATCAGAGAGGGCAGTTAGACAAGATATCCTCGACAGTTATTATACCGTGAGGAGATATCAGAGAGGGCAGTTAGACAAGATATCCTCGACAGTTATTATTATACCGTGAGGAGATATCAGAGAGGGCAGTTAGACAAGATATCCTAGACAGTAATTATTATACCGTGAGGAGATATCAGAGAGGGCAGTTAGACAAGACATCCTCGACAGTTATTATACCGTGAGGAGATATCAGAGAGGGCAGTTAGACAAGATATCCTCGACAGTTATTATTATACCGTGAGGAGATATCAGAGAGGGCAGTTAGACAAGATATCCTCGACAGTTATTATACCGTGAGGAGATATCAGAGAGGGCAGTTAGACAAGATATCCTCGACAGTTATTATTATACCGTGAGGAGATATCAGAGAGGGCAGTTAGACAAGATATCCTCGACAGTTATTATTATACCGTGAGGAGATATCAGAGAGGGCAGTTAGACAAGATATCCTCGACAGTTATTATTATACCGTGAGGAGATATCAGAGAGGGCAGTTAGACAAGATATCCTCGACAGTTATTATTATACCGTGAGGAGATATCAGAGAGGGCAGTTAGACAAGATATCCTCAACAGTTATTATACCATGAGGAGATATCAGAGAGGGCAGTTAGACAAGATATCCTCGACAGTTATTATTATACCGTGAGGAGATATCAGAGAGGGCAGTTAGACAAGATATCCTCGACAGTTATTATTATACCGTGAGGAGATATCAGAGAGGGCAGTTAGACAAGATATCCTCGACAGTTATTATACCGTGAGGAGATATCAGAGAGGGCAGTTAGACAAGATATCCTCGACAGTTATTATTATACCGTGAGGAGATATCAGAGAGGGCAGTTAGACAAGATATCCTCGACAGTTATTATTATACCGTGAGGAGATATCAGAGAGGGCAGTTAGACAAGATATCCTCGACAGTTATTATACCGTGAGGAGATATCAGAGAGGGCAGTTAGACAAGATATCCTCGACAGTTATTATTATACCGTGAGGAGATATCAGAGAGGGCAGTTAGACAAGATATCCTCGACAGTTATTATTATACCGTGAGGAGATATCAGAGAGGGCAGTTAGACAAGATATCCTCGACAGTTATTATTATACCGTGAGGAGATATCAGAGAGGGCAGTTAGACAAGATATCCTCGACAGTTATTATACCGTGAGGAGATATCAGAGAGGGCAGTTAGACAAGATATCCTCGACAGTTATTATACCGTGAGGAGATATCAGAGAGGGCAGTTAGACAAGATATCCTCAACAGTTATTATACCGTGAGGAGATATCAGAGAGGGCAGTTAGACAAGATATCCTCGACAGTTATTATTATACCGTGAGGAGATATCAGAGAGGGCAGTTAGACAAGATATCCTAGACAGTAATTATTATTCCGTGAGGAGATATCAGAGAGGGCAGTTAGACAAGACATCCTCGACAGTTATTATACCGTGAGGAGATATCAGAGAGGGCAGTTAGACAAGACATCCTCGACAGTTATTATACCGTGAGGAGATATCAGAGAGGGCAGTTAGACAAGATATCCTCGACAGTTATTATTATACCGTGAGGAGATATCAGAGAGGGCAGTTAGACAAGATATCCTCGACAGTTATTATTATACCGTGAGGAGATATCAGAGAGGGCAGTTAGACAAGATATCCTCGACAGTTATTATACCGTGAGGAGATATCAGAGAGGGCAGTTAGACAAGATATCCTCGACAGTTATTATACCGTGAGGAGATATCAGAGAGGGCAGTTAGACAAGATATCCTCGACAGTTATTATTATACCGTGAGGAGATATCAGAGAGGGCAGTTAGACAAGATATCCTCGACAGTTATTATTATACCGTGAGGAGATATCAGAGAGGGCAGTTAGACAAGATATCCTCGACAGTTATTATTATACCGTGAGGAGATATCAGAGAGGGCAGTTAGACAAGATATCCTCGACAGTTATTATTATACCGTGAGGAGATATCAGAGAGGGCAGTTAGACAAGATATCCTCGACAGTTATTATACCGTGAGGAGATATCAGAGAGGGCAGTTAGACAAGATATCCTCGACAGTTATTATACCGTGAGGAGATATCAGAGAGGGCAGTTAGACAAGATATCCTCGACAGTTATTATACCGTGAGGAGATATCAGAGAGGGCAGTTAGACAAGATATCCTCGACAGTTATTATTATACCGTGAGGAGATATCAGAGAGGGCAGTTAGACAAGATATCCTCGACAGTTATTATACCGTGAGGAGATATCAGAGAGGGCAGTTAGACAAGATATCCTCGACAGTTATTATTATACCGTGAGGAGATATCAGAGAGGGCAGTTAGACAAGATATCCTCGACAGTTATTATTATACCGTGAGGAGATATCAGAGAGGGCAGTTAGACAAGATATCCTCAACAGTTATTATACCGTGAGGAGATATCAGAGAGGGCAGTTAGACAAGATATCCTCGACAGTTATTATTATACCGTGAGGAGATATCAGAGAGGGCAGTTAGACAAGATATCCTCGACAGTTATTATTATACCGTGAGGAGATATCAGAGAGGGCAGTTAGACAAGATATCCTCGACAGTTATTATACCGTGAGGAGATATCAGAGAGGGCAGTTAGACAAGATATCCTCGACAGTTATTATTATACCATGAGGAGATATCAGAGAGGGCAGTTAGACAAGATATCCTCGACAGTTATTATTATACCGTGAGGAGATATCAAAGAGGGCAGTTAGACAAGATATCCTCGACAGTTATTATACCGTGAGGAGATATCAGAGAGGGCAGTTAGACAAGATATCCTCGACAGTTATTATTATACCGTGAGGAGATATCAGAGAGGGCAGTTAGACAAGATATCCTCGACAGTTATTATTATACCGTGAGGAGATATCAGACAGGGCAGTTAGACAAGATATCCTCGACAGTTATTATTATACCGTGAGGAGATATCAGAGAGGGCAGTTAGACAAGATATCCTCGACAGTTATTATTATACCGTGAGGAGATATCAGAGAGGGCAGTTAGACAAGATATCCTCGACAGTTATTATACCATGAGGAGATATCAGAGAGGGCAGTTAGACAAGATATCCTCGACAGTTATTATACCGTGAGGAGATATCAGAGAGGGCAGTTAGACAAGATATCCTCGACAGTTATTATTATACCGTGAGGAGATATCAGAGAGGGCAGTTAGACAAGACATCCTCGACAGTTATTATACCGTGAGGAGATATCAGAGAGGGCAGTTAGACGAGATATCCTCGACAGTTATTATTATACCGTGAGGAGATATCAGAGAGGGCAGTTAGACAAGATATCCTCGACAGTTATTATACCTTGAGGAGATATCAGAGAGGGCAGTTAGACAAGATATCCTCGACAGTTATTCTACCGTGAGGAGATATCAGAGAGGGCATTTAGACAAGATATCCTCGACAGTTATTATACCGTGAGGAGATATCAGAGAGGGCAGTTAGACAAGATATCCTCGACAGTTATTATTATACCGTGAGGAGATATCAGAGAGGGCAGTTAGACAAGATATCCTCGACAGTTATTATACCGTGAGGAGATATCAGAGAGGGCAGTTAGACAAGATATCCTCGACAGTTATTATACCGTGAGGAGATATCAGAGAGGGCAGTTAGACAAGATATCCTCGACAGTTATTATTATACCGTGAGGAGATATCAGAGAGGGCAGTTAGACAAGATATCCTCGACAGTTATTATACCGTGAGGAGATATCAGAGAGGGCAGTTAGACAAGATATCCTCGACAGTTATTATTATACCGTGAGGAGATATCAGAGAGGGCAGTTAGACAAGATATCCTCAACAGTTATTATTATACCGTGAGGAGATATCAGAGAGGGCAGTTAGACAAGATATCCTCGACAGTTATTATTATACCGTGAGGAGATATCAGAGAGGGCAGTTAGACAAGATATCCTCGACAGTTATTATTATACCGTGAGGAGATATCAGAGAGGGCAGAAAGACAAGATATCCTCGACAGTTATTATTATACCGTGAGGAGATATCAGAGAGGGCAGTTAGACAAGATATCCTCGACAGTTATTATTATACCGTGAGGAGATATCAGAGAGGGCAGTTAGACAAGATATCCTCGACAGTTATTATTATACCGTGAGGAGATATCAGAGAGGGCAGTTAGACAAGATATCCTCGACAGTTATTATTATACCGTGAGGAGATATCAGAGAGGGCAGTTAGACAAGATATCCTCGACAGTTATTATACCTTGAGGAGATACAGACAAGACAGTTATTATACCTTGAGGAGATACAGACAAGACAGTTATTATACCTTGAGGAGATACAGACAAGACAGTTATTATACCTTGAGGAGATACAGACAAGACCTTCTTGAGTTCACTAGCAATTATAAATATTTGGGTATTTTAATTGATGAACACATTACCTTTCAAAACAGAACATCTGTCCTGGCCGACTCAGCAAGTAGAGCTCTTGGGGGAGTTATAAGGAAGTACAAAAACCACTCCAAGATATTGATTATGCTACGTATTCCAAACCGTATCAGACATGCGTGTGTCCTGTTCTGGACTATTCAGCAGGACTATTCAAAAAGGTACAAGACAACCTGTAACAAGAGTTCCTCTGTGGAGATGGGAGAACCTTCCAGAAGAACAACCTGTAACAAGAGTTCCTCTGTGGAGATGGGAGAACCTTCCAGAAGAACAACCTGTAACAAGAGTTCCTCTGTGGAGATGGGAGAACCTTCCAGAAGAACAACCTGTAACAAGAGTTCCTCTGTGCAGATGGGAGAACCTTCCAGAAGAACAACCTGTAACAAGAGTTCCTCTGTGGAGATGGGAGAACCTTCCAGAAGAACAACCTGTAACAAGAGTTCCTCTGTGCAGATGGGAGAACCTTCCAGAAGAACAACCTGTAACAAGAGTTCCTCTGTGGAGATGGGAGAACCTTCCAGAAGGACAACCTGTAACTAGAGTTCCTCTGTGGAGATGGGAGAACCTTCCAGAAGAACCACCTGTGTTGTTTGCTATGTACTGTATGTAGTACTGGTATTATTATGTATCCTAATATATATTTATGGTCTCTCCTGTCTGTCTGTCTGTCTGTCTGTCTGTCTGTCTGTCTGTCTCTGTGTCTGTGTCTGTACTGTCTGTACTGTCTGTCTCTGTCTGTCTCTGTCTGTCTGTCTGTCTGTACTGTCTGTCTCTGTCTGTCTCTGTCTGTCTGTCTGTCTGTACTGTCTGTCTCTCTGTCTCTGTGTCTGTCTCTGTCTGTCTCGGTCTGTCTGTCTGTCTGTACTGTCTGTCTCTCTGTCTCTGTCTCTGTGTCTGTCTGTCTGTCTCTTTGTCTCTGTGTCTGTCTGTGTCTGTCTGTCTGTCTGTCTGTCTGTCTGTCTGTCTGTATGCCTGTCTGTCTGTCTGTCTGTCTGTCTGTCTGTCTGTCTGTCTCTGTCTGTCTGTCTCTGTCTGTACTGTCTGTCTCTGTCTGTACTGTCTGTACTGTCTGTCTGTCTGTCTCTGTCTGTCTGTCTGTCTGTCTGTACTGTCTGTCTGTCTGTCTGTACTGTCTGTCTGTCTGTACTGTCTGTCTCTGTCTGTACTGTCTGTCTGTCTGTACTGTCTGTCTCTGTCTGTCTGTAGACCACGTGTCCCTACGTGTGTCTGTGATGTTCAGAGACGTGGCCATCTCTAGCAGTGACATCATCTTCTACGACTGTCGAGCTGTGGGGCGACTCAACACCACATCTCCGTAAGAGATACACACACACCGTACACACACACACACACACACACACCGTACACACACACACACACACACCGTACACACACACACACACCGTACACACACACACACACACCGTACACACACACACACACACCGTACACACACACACACACACACCGTACACACACACACACACCGTACACACACACACACACCGTACACACACATACACACCGTACACACACATACACACCGTACACACACATACACACACCCTACACACAGAGACATGCCAGTGTTTCCACTATAGTCATGTAAGAGATCACACACACACAGACATGCCAGTGTTTCCACTATAGTCATTTAAGAGATCACACACACACAGACATGCCAGTGTTTCCACTATAGTCATGTAAGAGATCACACACACACAGACATGCCAGTGTTTCCACTATAGTCATTTAAGAGATCACACACACACACAGACATGCCAGTGTTTCCACTATAGTCATTTAAGAGATCACACACACACAGACATGCCAGTGTTTCCACTATAGTCATGTAAGAGATCACACACACACAGACATGCCAGTGTTTCCACTATAGTCATTTAAGAGATCACACACACACAGACATGCCAGTGTTTCCACTATAGTCATGTAAGAGATCACACACACACAGAGACATGCCAGTGTTTCCACTATAGTCATTTAAGAGATCACACACACACAGAGACATGCCAGTGTTTCCTCTATAGTCATGTAAGAGATCACACACACACACAGACATGCCAGTGTTTCCACTATAGTCATGTAAGAGATCACACACACACAGACATGCCAGTGCTTCCACTATAGTCATGTAAGAGATCACACACACACAGACATGCCAGTGTTTCCACTATAGTCATGTAAGAGATCACACACACACAGACATGCCAGTGTTTCCACTATAGTCATGTAAGAGATCACACACACACACAGACATGCCAGTGTTTCCACTATAGTCATTTAAGAGATCACACACACACAGAGACATGCCAGTGTTTCCACTATAGTCATGTAAGAGATCACACACACACAGACATGCCAGTGTTTCCACTATAGTCATTTAAGAGATCACACACACACAGACATGCCAGTGTTTCCACTATAGTCATTTAAGAGATCACACACACACAGACATGCCAGTGTTTCCACTATAGTCATTTAAGAGATCACACACACACAGAGACATGCCAGTGTTTCCACTATAGTCATGTAAGAGATCACACACACACAGACATGCCAGTGTTTCCACTATAGTCATGTAAGAGATCACACACACACAGAGACATGCCAGTGTTTCCACTATAGTCATGTAAGAGATCACACACACACAGACATGCCAGTGTTTCCACTATAGTCATGTAAGAGATCACACACACACAGAGACATGCCAGTGCTTCCACTATAGTCATGTAAGAGATCACACACACACAGACATGCCAGTGTTTCCACTATAGTCATTTAAGAGATCACACACACACACAGACATGCCAGTGTTTCCACTATAGTCATGTAAGAGATCACACACACACAGAGACATGCCAGTGCTTCCACTATAGTCATGTAAGAGATCACACACACACAGACATGCCAGTGTTTCCACTATAGTCATGTAAGAGATCACACACACACACAGAGACATGCCAGTGTTTCCTCTATAGTCATGTAAGAGATCACACACACACACAGAGACATGCCAGTGTTTCCTCTATAGTAATTTAGCAGCGGCGGGATGGTAAAGGGTTGTTCAACTAAAACCAGATATAAAGTATGCAGAAGAGGTGGAGCTGTAATACGTTGTTATAAATATCACCTTTGAGAACTAACAACCACCAAAACGTCATGTCATGGAGCCCCCATTTCATTGAGTTATAATGTTTGAGGCAGTCGGGCAGCATAAGGACGAGGCATAACTCATGGTCTTAATGTGTAGAATGACATGGAATTAGCTTTGGCCACGCCCCCCCCCCCATTTAACTCTGCCACCGCTGATTTAAAAAATCCTAGGGGAAACACTACATGCACTCACACACACACACACACACACACACACACAGTCACACAAGCTCTGTCTGTATTCTAGGTGTATGGCGTGTGTGGGCAGTGTGTGGCCTTGTAGCTGGTGTGTCCTGGATGGGCTGTGTACCCACGCCAACAACAGCTGTCCCAGGCAGCACACCATACACAACTCACTGGTAAGACAACCTTTACTCAACCTTTACTCAACCCTAACTCAGCCTTTACTCAACCTTTACCCCATCCTAACTCAACCTTTACTCAACCCTAACTCAACCCTAACTCAACCTTTACTCAACCGTAACTCAACCTTTACTCAACCCTAACTCAACCCTAACTCAACCTTTACTCAACCCTAACTCAGCCTTTAGTAGTGGCGGTAAACCGTGCAACACTATACATAGCTCACTGGTAACACACCCTATCCACCTGCCCCAGGTAACACTGTCCTCTCCACTCTTGAAAATTGATTGTTTTTTCACAGCCTCTTCTCTCCATTTTCAGTCATCATATTTTTTTTGTTGTCCCAACTGGCTCCCTATTCCCTATTTCCATAGGGCCCTGGTTGGAAGTAGTGCACTATAAAGGAAGTAGGATGTCGTCTGGGATGCGTTCTTTGTTTTCGGCTGTAATATAATATTTGGTATGTGTGCTTCCCTCTCCGGCCACTAGGAGGAGCAGTTGGAGCCGCGGGGTCCAGAATCTTGTCCCTGTGTGTGGGCTCTACAGAGCTCTCCTCTGGTCCCCATGGGCTTCCTGTCCCCTCTGACCCTACTGGGCAGGAACCTGGACATGTTTCAGGTGATTGGACTCAGTAGTTTCCTAGAAATGCAGTATAGATAATGATTACAAACATCTGCACAGTTGATTAAAATCCTTTGTCTTTAAAAAAATGTTTACATTGATGCTTTATCTTGTTGTCAGGGGGAGGAGCAATATGTGTGTGTCGTGGTTGTGGAAGGGGAGGAGCTTAAACTGAACGCCACTCTGGAGAAAGATCCGGAAACCATGACGTACACCTTCACCTGCTCTGCCCACAAGGTATTCACAAACCCCATAGACACACCTTCACCTGCTCTGACCACGAGATATTCACAAACCCCATCGACACACCTTCACCTGCTCTGCCCACAAGGTATTCACTAACCCCATAGACACACCTTCACCTGCTCTGCCCACGAGGTATTCACAACCCCATAGACACACCTTCACCTGCTCTGCCCACGAGGTATTCACAATCCCATAGACACACCTTCACCTGCTCTGCCCACGAGATATTCACAAACCCCATAGACACACCTTCACCTGCTCTGCCCACGAGGTATTCACAAACCCCATAGACACACCTTCACCTGCTCTGACCACGAGATATTCACAAACCCCATAGACACACCTTCACCTGCTCTGCCCACAAGGTATTCACAAACCCCATAGACACACCTTCACCTGTTCTGACCACGAGATATTCACAAACCCCATAGACACACCTTCACCTGCTCTGCCCACGAGGTATTCACAATCGCATAGACACACCTTCACCTGCTCTGCCCACGAGGTATTCACAAACCCCATAGACACACCTTCACCTGCTCTGCCCACAAGGTATTCACAACCCCATAGACACACCTTCACCTGCTCTGCCCACGAGGTATTCACAATCCCATAGACACACCTTCACCTGCTCTGCCCACGAGATATTCACAACCCCATAGACACACCTTCACCTGCTCTGCCCACGAGGTATTCACAAACCCCATAGACACACCTTCACCTGCTCTGCCCACGAGGTATTCACAAACCCCATAGACACACCTTCACCTGCTCTGCCCACGAGGTATTCACAAACCCCATAGACACGCCTTCACCTGCTCTGCCCACAAGGTATTCACAAACCATAGACACACCTTCACCTGCTCTGCCTAAGAGTTATTCACAACCCCATAGACACACCTTCACCGCCCACAAGGTATTCACAAACCCCATAGACACACCTTCACCGGCTCTGCCCACAAGGTATTCACAAACCCCATAGACACACCTTCACCTGCTCTGCCCACGAGGTATTCACAAACCCCATAGACACGCCTTCACCTGCTCTGCCCACAAGGTATTCACAAACCCCATAGACACACCTTCACCTGCTCTGCCCACGAGGTATTCACAAACCCCATAGACACACCTTCACCTGCTCTGCCCACAAGGTATTCACAAACCCCATAGACACACCTTCACCTGCTCTGCCCACAAGGTATTCACAAACCCCATAGAAAAGATATTCAGATTCATGTACACAACAAACAAAATATCTACCGGTTTCTTTATATGCACACGGTATTATTATGCCTTACTGAGGTGACAGTCATAACTAGAATGAGTGCTCTCCTCTTCTCCTCTCTTCCTCTCCTCGCTTCTCTATCTCCTCCTCCTCTCTCCCCTCCTCTTTCCCCTCCTCTCTCCCCTCCTCTCTCCCCTCCTTTCTCCCCTCCTCTCTCCCCTCCTCTCTCCCCTCCTCTCTCCCCTCCTTTCTCCCCTCCTTTCTCCCCTCCTTTCTCCCCTCCTCTCTCCCCTCCTTTCTCCCCTCCCCTCCTCTTTCCCCTCCTTTCTCCTCTCCTCTCTCCCCTCCCGTCCTCTCTCCCCTCCTCTCCTCTTTCCCCTCCTCTTTCCCCTCCTCTTTCCCCTCCTCTTTCCCCTCCTCTCTCCCCTCTCTCCTCTCTCCCCTCCTCTCTCCTCTTTCCCCTCCTTTCTCCTCTCCTCTCTCCCCTCCCCTTCTCTCTCCTCTCCTCTCCTCTCCCCTCCTCTCTCCCATCCTCTTCCAGTTCCAGTACCCAGTTAACCAGTTGGAATATTCAGCTCCCATCTATCTACAGAGAGGCTCCCATCACATCGACTCTGCACCCAATCTCAGACGTAAGTCTAATGTATTCAGAATAAGGTTTGGGTTAAGGTTAGGGGTTAAGGTTAGGGTTAGGGGTTAAGGTTAGGGTTAGGGGTTAAGGTTAGGGTTAGGGGTTAGGGTTAGGGGTTAAGGTTAGGGGTTAAGGTTAAGGTTAGGGGTTAAGGTTAAGGTTAGGGTTAGGGGTTAAGGTTAGGGGTTAAGGTTAGGGGTTAAGCTTAGGGGTTAAGGTTAGGGGTTAAGGTTAAGGTTAAGGTTAGAGGTTAAGGTTAGGGGTTAAGGTTAGGGGCTAAGGTTAGGGTTAGGCGCTAAGGTTAGGGGTTAAGGTTAGGGGATAAGGTTAGGGGTTAGGGGCTAAGGTTAGGGGCTAAGGTTAAGGGATACGGTTAGGGGTTAGGGGCTAAGGTTAGGGGCTAAGGTTAGGGGCTAAGGTTAGGGGCTAAGGTTAGGGGCTAAGGTTAGGGGCTAAGGTTGTGTGTTAAGGAAGGGGTTAGGGGTTAAGGTTGTGTGTTAAGGTAGGGGTTAAGGTAGGGGTTAAGGTTGTGGGTTAAGGTAGGGGTTAGGGGTTAAGGTAGGGGTTAAGGTTAGGGTTAAGGTTGTGGGTTAAGGTAGGGGTTAGGGGTTAAGGTTGTGTGTTAAGGTAGGGGTTAGGGGTTAAGGTTGTGGGTTAAGGTAGGGGTTAGGGGTTAAGGTAGGGGTTAAGGTTGTGGGTTAAGGTAGGGGTTAGGGGTTAAGGTAGGGGTTAGGGGTTAAGGTAGGAGTTAAGGTAGGGGTTAGGGGTTAAGGTTGTGGGTTGTGGGTTAAGGAAGGGTTAGGGGTTAAGGTAGGGGTTAGGGGTTAAGGTAGGGGTTAGGGGTTAAGGGTTAAGGTAGGGGTTAAGGTTAGGGTCCCTTCAGAATGAGGAACATATTCAGCAACTCTTAGAAGACAATAAAAGGACTTTGAAATATTACGTTCTTGTACACTAATAATGGAGCATCGCACAGTGCAGCTATATGACCAGTTGTGTTTTCCACAGTGCAGCTATATGACCAGTTGTGTTGTCCACAGTGCAGCTATATGACCAGTTGTGTTGTCCACAGTGCAGCTATATGACCAGTTGTGTTGTCTCACAGTGCAGCTATATGACCAGTTGTGTTGTGTTGTCTCACAGTGCAGCTATATGACCAGTTGTGTTGTCTCACAGTGCAGCTATATGACCAGTTGTGTTGTGTTGTCCCACAGTGCAGCTATATGACCAGTTGTGTTGTGTTGTCCACAGTGCAGCTATATGACCAGTTGTGTTGTGTTGTCCACAGTGCAGCTATATGACCAGTTGTGTTGTCCACAGTGCAGCTATATGACCAGTTGTGTTGTCTCACAGTGCAGCTATATGACCAGTTGTGTTGTGTTGTCCCACAGTGCAGCTATATGACCAGTTGTGTTGTCTCACAGTGCAGCTATATGACCAGTTGTGTTGTGTTGTCCACAGTGCAGCTATATGACCAGTTGTGTTGTCCACAGTGCAGCTATATGACCAGTTGTGTTGTCTCACAGTGCAGCTATATGACCAGTTGTGTTGTGTTGTCCCACAGTGCAGCTATATGACCAGTTGTGTTGTCTCAGTGCAGCTATATGACCAGTTGTGTTGTGTTGTCCACAGTGCAGCTATATGACCAGTTGTGTTGTCCACAGTGCAGCTATATGACCAGTTGTGTTGTGTTGTCCACAGTGCAGCTATATGACCAGTTGTGTTGTGTTGTCTCACAGTGCAGCTATATGACCCGTTGTGTTGTCTCACAGTGCAGCTATATGAATCAGTTGTGTTGTCCACAGTGCAGCTATATGACCAGTTGTGTTGTCTCACAGTGCAGCTATATGACCAGTTGTGTTGTGTTGTCCCACAGTGCAGCTATATGACCAGTTGTGTTGTCTCACAGTGCAGCTATATGACCAGTTGTGTTGTGTTGTCCACAGTGCAGCTATATGACCAGTTGTGTTGTCCACAGTGCAGCTATATGACCAGTTGTGTTGTGTTGTCCACAGTGCAGCTATATGACCAGTTGTGTTGTCCACAGTGCAGCTATATGACCAGTTGTGTTGTCTCACAGTGCAGCTATATGACCAGTTGTGTTGTGTTGTCCCACAGTGCAGCTATATGACCAGTTGTGTTGTCTCAGTGCAGCTATATGACCAGTTGTGTTGTGTTGTCCACAGTGCAGCTATATGACCAGTTGTGTTGTCCACAGTGCAGCTATATGACCAGTTGTGTTGTGTTGTCCACAGTGCAGCTATATGACCAGTTGTGTTGTGTTGTCTCACAGTGCAGCTATATGACCCGTTGTGTTGTCTCACAGTGCAGCTATATGAATCAGTTGTGTTGTCCACAGTGCAGCTATATGACCAGTTGTGTTGTCTCACAGTGCAGCTATATGACCAGTTGTGTTGTGTTGTCCCACAGTGCAGCTATATGACCAGTTGTGTTGTCTCACAGTGCAGCTATATGACCAGTTGTGTTGTGTTGTCCACAGTGCAGCTATATGACCAGTTGTGTTGTCCACAGTGCAGCTATATGACCAGTTGTGTTGTCTCACAGTGCAGCTATATGACCAGTTGTGTTGTGTTGTCCACAATGCAGCTATATGACCAGTTGTGTTGTGTTGTCCACAGTGCAGCTATATGACCAGTTGTGTTGCGTTGTCCACAGTGCTGCTATATGACCAGTTGTGTTGTGTTGTCCACAGTGCAGCTATATGACCAGTTGTGTTGTGTTGTCCACAGTGCAGCTATATGACCAGTTGTGTTGTCTCACAGTGCAGCTATATGACCAGTTGTGTTGTGTTGTCCCACAGTGCAGCTATATGACCAGTTGTGTTGTCTCAGTGCAGCTATATGACCAGTTGTGTTGTGTTGTCCACAGTGCAGCTATATGACCAGTTGTGTTGTCCACAGTGCAGCTATATGACCAGTTGTGTTGTGTTGTCCACAGTGCAGCTATATGACCAGTTGTGTTGTGTTGTCTCACAGTGCAGCTATATGACCAGTTGTGTTGTCTCACAGTGCAGCTATATGACCAGTTGTGTTGTCCACAGTGCAGCTATATGACCAGTTGTGTTGTCTCACAGTGCAGCTATATGACCAGTTGTGTTGTGTTGTCCCACAGTGCAGCTATATGACCAGTTGTGTTGTCTCACAGTGCAGCTATATGACCAGTTGTGTTGTGTTGTTCACAGTGCAGCTATATGACCAGGTGTGTTGTCCACAGTGCAGCTATATGACCAGTTGTGTTGTCTCACAGTGCAGCTATATGACCAGTTGTGTTGTGTTGTCCCACAGTGCAGCTATATGACCAGTTGTGTTGTCTCACAGTGCAGCTATATGACCAGTTGTGTTGTGTTGTCCACAGTACAGCTATATGACCAGTTGTGTTGTCCACAGTGCAGCTATATGACCAGTTGTGTTGTCTCACAGTGCAGCTATATGACCAGTTGTGTTGTGTTGTCCCACAGTGCAGCTATATGACCAGTTGTGTTGTCTCACAGTGCAGCTATATGACCAGTTGTGTTGTGTTGTCCACAGTGCAGCTATATGACCAGTTGTGTTGTCCACAGTGCAGCTATATGACCAGTTGTGTTGTCTCACAGTGCAGCTATATGACCAGTTGTGTTGTGTTGTCCCACAGTGCAGCTATATGACCAGTTGTGTTGTCTCAGTGCAGCTATATGACCAGTTGTGTTGTGTTGTCCACAGTGCAGCTATATGACCAGTTGTGTTGTCCACAGTGCAGCTATATGACCAATTGTGTTGTGTTGTCCACAGTGCAGCTATATGACCAGTTGTGTTGTGTTGTCTCACAGTGCAGCTATATGACCAGTTGTGTTGTCTCACAGTGCAGCTATATGAATCAGTTGTGTTTTCCACAGTGCAGCTATATGACCAGTTGTGTTGTCTCACAGTGCAGCTATATGACCAGTTGTGTTGTGTTGTCCCACAGTGCAGCTATATGACCAGTTGTGTTGTCTCACAGTGCAGCTATATGACCAGTTGTGTTGTGTTGTCCACAGTGCAGCTATATGACCAGGTGTGTTGTCTCACATTGCAGCTATATGACCAGTTATGTTGTGTTGTCCACAGTGCAGCTATATGACCAGTTGTGTTGTCCACAGTGCAGCTATATGACCGGTTTTGTTGTCCACAGTGCAGCTATATGACCAGTTGTGTTGTCTCACAGTGCAGCTATATGACCAGTTGTGTTGTCTCACAGTGCAGCTATATGACCAGTTGTGTTGTGTTGTCTCACAGTGCAGCTATATGACCAGTTGTGTTGTGTTGTCTCACAGTGCAGCTATATGACCAGTTGTGTTGTGTTGTCTCACAGTGCACCTATATGACCAGTTGTGTTGTGTTGTCCACAGTGCAGCTATATGACCAGTTGTGTTGTGTTGTCTCACAGTGCAGCTGTATGACCAGGTGTGTTGTCCCACAGTGCAGCAATATGACCAGTTGTGTTGTGTTGTCCACAGTGCAGCTATATGACCAGTTGTGTTGTCCAACAGTGCAGCTATATGACCAGTTGTGTTGTGTTGTCTCACAGTGCAGCTATATGACCAGTTGTGTTGTGTTGTCCACAGTGCAACTATATGACCAGTTGTGTTGTCTCACAGTGCAGCTATATGACCAGTTGTGTTGTGTTGTCCACAGTGCAGCTATATGACCAGTTGTGTTGTGTTGTCCACAGTGCAGCTATATGACCAGTTGTGTTGTGTTGTCTCACAGTGCAGCTATATGACCAGTTGTGTTGTGTTGTCCACAGTGCAACTATATGACCAGTTGTGTTGTCTCACAGTGCAGCTATATGACCAGTTGTGTTGTGTTGTCCACAGTGCAGCTATATGACCAGTTGTGTTGTGTTGTCCACAGTGCAGCTATATGACCAGTTGTGTTGTCCAACAGTGCAGCTATATGACCAGTTGTGTTGTGTTGTCTCACAGTGCAGCTATATGACCAGTTGTGTTGTGTTGTCCACAGTGCAGCTATATGACCAGTTGTGTTGTGTTGTCTCACAGTGCAGCTATATGACCAGTTGTGTTGTGTTGTCCACAGTGCAACTATAAGACCAGTTGTGTTGTCTCACAGTGCAGCTATATGACCAGTTGTGTTGTCCACAGTGCAGCTATATGACCAGTTGTGTTGTGTTGTCCACAGTGCAGCTATATGACCAGTTGTGTTGTGTTGTCTCACAGTGCAGCTATATGACCAGTTGTGTTGTGTTGTCCACAGTGCAACTATATGACCAGTTGTGTTGTCTCACAGTGCAGCTATATGACCAGTTGTGTTGTGTTGTCCACAGTGCAGCTATATGACCAGTTGTGTTGTGTTGTCCACAGTGCAGCTATATGACCAGTTGTGTTGTCCAACAGTGCAGCTATATGACCAGTTGTGTTGTGTTGTCTCACAGTGCAGCTATATGACCAGTTGTGTTGTGTTGTCCACAGTGCAACTATATGACCAGTTGTGTTGTCCACAGTGCAGCTATATGACCAGTTGTGTTGTGTTGTCCACAGTGCAGCTATATGACCAGTTGTGTTGTGTTGTCTCACAGTGCAGCTATATGACCAGTTGTGTTGTGTTGTCCACAGTGCAACTATATGACCAGTTGTGTTGTCTCACAGTGCAGCTATATGACCAGTTGTGTTGTGTTGTCCACAGTGCAGCTATATGACCAGTTGTGTTGTGTTGTCTCACAGTGCAGCTATATGACCAGTTGTGTTGTGTTGTCCACAGTGCAACTATATGACCAGTTGTGTTGTCTCACAGTGCAGCTATATGACCAGTTGTGTTGTGTTGTCCACAGTGCAGCTATATGACCAGTTGTGTTGTGTTGTCCACAGTGCAGCTATATGACCAGTTGTGTTGTCCAACAGTGCAGCTATATGACCAGTTGTGTTGTGTTGTCTCACAGTGCAGCTATATGACCAGTTGTGTTGTGTTGTCCACAGTGCAGCTATATGACCAGTTGTGTTGTGTTGTCTCACAGTGCAGCTATATGACCAGTTGTGTTGTGTTGTCCACAGTGCAACTATAAGACCAGTTGTGTTGTCTCACAGTGCAGCTATATGACCAGTTGTGTTGTCCACAGTGCAGCTATATGACCAGTTGTGTTGTGTTGTCCACAGTGCAGCTATATGACCAGTTGTGTTGTGTTGTCTCACAGTGCAGCTATATGACCAGTTGTGTTGTGTTGTCCACAGTGCAACTGTATGACCAGTTGTGTTGTCTCACAGTGCAGCTATATGACCAGTTGTGTTGTGTTGTCCACAGTGCAGCTATATGACCAGTTGTGTTGTGTTGTCCACAGTGCAGCTATATGACCAGTTGTGTTGTCCAACAGTGCAGTTATATGACCAGTTGTGTTGTGTTGTCTCACAGTGCAGCTATATGACCAGTTGTGTTGTGTTGTCTCACAGTGCAGCTATATGACCAGTTGTGTTGTGTTGTCCACAGTGCAGCTATATGACCAGTTGTGTTGTGTTGTCTCACAGTGCAGCTGTATGACCAGGTGTGTTGTCCCACAGTGCAGCAATATGACCAGTTGTGTTGTTTTGTCCCACAGTGCAGCTATATGACCAGTTGTGTTGTGTTGTCCACAGTGCAGCTATATGACCAGTTGTGTTGTCCAACAGTGCAGCTATATGACCAGTTGTGTTGTGTTGTCTCACAGTGCAGCTATATGACCAGTTGTGTTGTGTTGTCCACAGTGCAGCTATATGACCAGTTGTGTTGTCTCACAGTGCAGCTATATGACCAGTTGTGTTGTGTTGTCCACAGTGCAGCTATATGACCAGTTGTGTTGTGTTGTCCACAGTGCAGCTATATGACCAGTTGTGTTGTGTTGTCTCACAGTGCAGCTATATGACCAGTTGTGTTGTGTTGTCCACAGTGCAACTATATGACCAGTTGTGTTGTCTCACAGTGCAGCTATATGACCAGTTGTGTTGTGTTGTCCACAGTGCAGCTATATGACCAGTTGTGTTGTGTTGTCCACAGTGCAGCTATATGACCAGTTGTGTTGTCCAACAGTGCAGCTATATGACCAGTTGTGTTGTGTTGTCTCACAGTGCAGCTATATGACCAGTTGTGTTGTGTTGTCCACAGTGCAGCTATATGACCAGTTGTGTTGTGTTGTCTCACAGTGCAGCTATATGACCAGTTGTGTTGTGTTGTCCACAGTGCAACTGTATGACCAGTTGTGTTGTCTCACAGTGCAGCTATATGACCAGTTGTGTTGTGTTGTCCACAGTGCAGCTATATGACCAGTTGTGTTGTGTTGTCCACAGTGCAGCTATATGACCAGTTGTGTTGTGTTGTCTCACAGTGCAGCTATATGACCAGTTGTGTTGTGTTGTCCACAGTGCAACTATATGACCAGTTGTGTTGTCTCACAGTGCAGCTATATGACCAGTTGTGTTGTGTTGTCCACAGTGCAGCTATATGACCAGTTGTGTTGTGTTGTCCACAGTGCAGCTATATGACCAGTTGTGTTGTCCAACAGTGCAGTTATATGACCAGTTGTGTTGTGTTGTCTCACAGTGCAGCTATATGACCAGTTGTGTTGTGTTGTCTCACAGTGCAGCTATATGACCAGTTGTGTTGTGTTGTCCACAGTGCAGCTATATGACCAGTTGTGTTGTCTCACAGTGCAGCTGTATGACCAGGTGTGTTGTGTTGTCTCACAGTGCAGCTATATGACCAGTTGTGTTGTGTTGTCCACAGTGCATCTATATGACCAGTTGTGTTGTGTTGTCTCACAGTGCAGCTATATGACCAGTTGTGTTGTGTTGTCCACAGTGCAGCTATATGACCAGTTGTGTTGTCTCACAGTGCAGCTATATGACCAGTTGTGTTGTGTTGTCCACAGTGCAACTATATGACCAGTTGTGTTGTCTCACAGTGCAGCTATATGACCAGTTGTGTTGTGTTGTCCACAGTGCAGCTATATGACCAGTTGTGTTGTGTTGTCCACAGTGCAGCTATATGACCAGTTGTGTTGTGTTGTCCACAGTGCAGCTATATGACCAGTTGTGTTGTGTTGTCCACAGTGCAGCTATATGACCAGTTGTGTTGTGTTGTCCACAGTGCAGCTATATGACCAGTTGTGTTGTGTTGTCCCACAGTGCAGCTATATGACTGTTCAGTGGGCCAGTCTGACTGTAGTCAGTGCAGAGCGGTGCCGTCAGATTACGGCTGTGTCTGGTGTGGAGGAGAGTCACCTGGCTGTGCCTACCACCTGTCCTGTACCAGCTCACCTGGGCCAGAAGACGCCTGCCCTCCGCCTCACATCATACAGGTAGGTTACATACATACCAGCTCACCTGGGCCAGAAGACGCCTGCCTGCCTGTACTGGAACCAAATGTATTCTAGAAATGTACTGGAACCAAATGCATTCTAGAAATGTACTGGAACCAAATGCATTCTAGAAATGTACTGGAACCAAATGCATTCTAGAAATGTTCTGGAACCAAATGCATTCTAGAAATGTTCTGGAACCAAATGCATTCTAGAAATGTACTGGAACCAAATGCATTCTAGAAATGTACTGGAACCAAATGCATTCTAGAAATGTACTGGAACCAAATGAATTCTAGAAATGTACTGGACCCATACATGTATGCATTGGGTGCGTAACGATGCTCAGAATGACAGACCGGGCCGGCCCGTCCATTAGGCAGGATCACTAGGGTGGCAGGGCCGTCCATTAGGCAGGATCACTAGGGTGGCCGGCCCGTCCATTAGGCAGGATCACTAGGGTGGCAGGGCCGTCCATTAGGCAGGATCACTAGGGTGGCCGGCCCGTCCATTAGGCAGGATCACTAGGGTGGCAGGGCCGTCCATTAGGCAGGATCACTAGGGTGGCAGGGCCGTCCATTAGGCAGGATCACTAGGGTGGCAGGGCCGTCCATTAGGCAGGATCACTAGGGTGGCAGGGCCGTCCATTAGACAGGATCACTAGGGTGGCAGGGCCGTCCATTAGGCAGGATCACTAGGGTGGCAGGGCCGTCCATTAGGCAGGATCACTAGGGTGGCAGGGCCGTCCATTAGGCAGGATCACTAGGGTGGCCGGCCCGTCCATTAGGCAGGATCACTAGGGTGGCAGGGCCGTCCATTAGGCAGGATCACTAGGGTGGCCGGCCCGTCCATTAGGCAGGATCACTAGGGTGGCAGGGCCGTCCATTAGGCAGGATCACTAGGGTGGCAGGGCCGTCCATTAGGCAGGATCACTAGGGTGGCCGGCCCGTCCATTAGGCAGGATCACTAGGGAGGCAGGGCCGTCCATTAGGCAGGATCACTAGGGTGGCAGGGCCGTCCATTAGGCAGGATCACTAGGGTGGCAGGGCCGTCCATTAGGCAGGATCACTAGGGTGGCCGGCCCGTCCATTAGGCAGGATCACTAGGGTGGCAGATTGACGAGGCTGGCATTTCCTGAAAAAGCCTGACCAAGACGCACCTCCAACCACATATGTCGCCCCCTGATAAACTGTGCACACTTTTCCAAGACAGGGACGCAAAATATTTAGCTGGTCCATGCCCAGGATGTGTTAATATGACCAGGATGTGACTATAGGATGTGTTAATATGACCAGGATGTGTCTATAGGATGTGTTAATATGACCAGGATGTGTTAATGTGACCAGGATGTGTTAATATGACCAGGATGTGACTATAGGATGTGTTAATATGACCAGGATGTGTTAATATGACCAGGATGTGTTAATATGACCAGGATGTGTTAATGTGACCAGGATGTGTTAATGTGACCAGGATGTGACTATAGGATGTGTTGATGTGACCAGGATGTGTTAATATGACCAGCATGTGTTAATATGACCAGGATGTGACTATAGGATGTGTTAATATGACCAGGATGTGACTATAGGATGTGTTAATGTGACCAGGATGTGTTAATATGACCAGGATGTGACTATAAGATGTGTTAATGTGACCAGGATGTGTTAATATGACCAGGATGTGACTATAGGATGTGTTAATGTGACCAGGATGTGTTTAATGTGACCAGAATGTGTTAATGTGACCAGGATGTGTTAATGTGACCAGGATGTGTTAATGTGACCATGATGTGTTAATGTGGCCAGAATGTGTTAATGTGGCCAGAATGTGTTAATGTGACCAGAATGTGTTAATGTGACCAGGATGTGTTAATGTGACCAGAATGTGACCAGGATGTGTTAATGTGACCAGGATGTGTTAATGTGACCAGAATGTGACCAGGATGTGTTAATGTGACCAGAATGTGCCCAGGATGTGTTAATGTGACCAGGAAGTGTTAATGTGACCAGAATGTGACCAGGATGTGTTAATGTGACCAGGATGTGTTAATATGACCAGGATGTGTTAATATGACCAGGATGTGTTATTGTGACCAGGATGTGTTAATATGACCAGGATGTGACTATGGGATGTGTTGATGTGACCAGGATGTGTTAATATGACCAGCATGTGTTAATATGACCAGGATGTGACTATAGGATGTGTTAATATGACCAGGATGTGACTATAGGATGTGTTAATGTGACCAGGATGTGTTAATATGACCAGGATGTGACTATAGGATGTGTTAATGTGACCAGGATGTGTTTAATGTGACCAGAATGTGTTAATGTGACCATGATGTGTTAATGTGACCAGGATGTGTTAATGTGACCAGGATGTGTTAATGTGACCATGATGTGTTAATGTGGCCAGAATGTGTTAATGTGACCAGGATGTGTTAATGTGACCAGAATGTGACCAGGATGTGATAATGTGACCAGGATGTGATAATGTGACCAGGATGTGTTAATGTGACCAGGATGTGTTAATGTGACCAGAATGTGACCAGGATGTGTTAATGTGACCAGGATGTGTTAATGTGACCAGGATATGTTAATATGACCAGGATGTGTTAATATGACCAGGATGTGTTAATGTGACCAGAATGTGACCAGGATGTGTTAATGTGACCAGGATGTGTTAATGTGACCAGGATGTGTTAATGTGACCAGAATATGTTAATATGACCAGGATGTGTTAATATGACCAGGATGTGTTAATGTGACCAGAATGTGACCAGGATGTGTTAATGTGACCAGAATGTGACCAGGATGTGTTAATGTGACCAGGATGTGTTAATATGACCAGGATGTGTTAATATGACCAGGATGTGTTAATGTGACCAGGATGTGTTAATATGACCAGGATGTGACTATAGGATGTGTTGATGTGACCAGGATGTGTTAATATGACCAGCATGTGTTAATATGACCAGGATGTGACTATAGGATGTGTTAATATGACCAGGATGTGACTATAGGATGTGTTAATGTGACCAGGATGTGTTAATATGACCAGGATGTGACTATAGGATGTGTTAATGTGACCAGGATGTGTTTAATGTGACCAGAATGTGTTAATGTGACCATGATGTGTTAATGTGACCAGGATGTGTTAATGTGACCAGGATGTGTTAATGTGACCAGGATGTGTTAATGTGACCATGATGTGTTAATGTGGCCAGAATGTGTTAATGTGACCAGAATGTGTTAATGTGACCAGGATGTGTTAATGTGACCAGAATGTGACCAGGATGTGATAATGTGACCAGGATGTGATAATGTGACCAGGATGTGTTAATGTGACCAGGATGTGTTAATGTGACCAGAATGTGACCAGGATGTGTTAATGTGACCAGGATGTGTTAATGTGACCAGGATGTGTTAATGTGACCAGAATGTGACCAGGATGTGTTAATGTGACCAGGATGTGTTAATGTGACCAGAATGTGACCAGGATGTGTTAATGTGACCAGAATGTGCCCAGGATGTGTTAATGTGACCAGGATGTGTTAATGTGACCAGAATGTGACCAGGATGTGTTAATGTGACCAGGATGTGTTAATGTGACCAGGATGTGTTAATATGACCAGGATGTGTTAATATGACCAGGATGTGTTAATATGACCAGGATGTGTTAATATGACCAGGATGTGTTAATGTAACCAGAATGTGACCAGGATGTGTTAATGTGACCAGGATGTGTTAATGTGACCAGGATGTGTTAATGTGACCAGAATGTGACCAGGATGTGTTAATGTGACCAGGATGTGTTAATGTGACCAGAATGTGACCAGGATGTGTTAATGTGACCAGAATGTGCCCAGGATGTGTTAATGTGACCAGGATGTGTTAATGTGACCAGAATGTGTTAATGTGACCAGGATGTGTTAATGTGACCAGGATGTGTTAATATGACCAGGATATGTTAATATGACCAGGATGTGTTAATATGACCATAATGTGTTAATGTGACCAGAATGTGACCAGGATGTGTTAATGTGACCAGGATGTGTTAATGTGACCAGGATGTGTTAATGTGACCAGAATATGTTAATATGACCAGGATGTGTTAATATGACCAGGATGTGTTAATGTGACCAGAATGTGACCAGGATGTGTTAATGTGACCAGGATGTGTTAATGTGACCAGGATGTGTTAATGTGACCAGAATGTGACCAGGATGTGTTAATGTGACCAGGATGTGTTAATATGACCAGAATGTGACCAGGATGTGTTAATGTGACCAGGATGTGTTAATGTGACCAGGATATGTTAATATGACCAGGATGTGTTAATATGACCAGGATGTGTTAATGTGACCAGAATGTGACCAGGATGTGTTAATGTGACCAGGATGTGTTAATGTGACCAGGATGTGTTAATGTGACCAGAATATGTTAATATGACCAGGATGTGTTAATATGACCAGGATGTGTTAATGTGACCAGAATGTGACCAGGATGTGTTAATGTGACCAGGATGTGTTAATGTGACCAGGATGTGTTAATGTGACCAGAATGTGACCAGGATGTGTTAATGTGACCAGGATGTGTTAATGTGACCAGAATGTGACCAGGATGTGTTAATGTGACCAGGATGTGTTAATGTGACCAGGATGTGTTAATGTGACCAGAATATGTTAATATGACCAGGATGTGTTAATATGACCAGGATGTGTTAATGTGACCAGAATGTGACCAGGATGTGTTAATGTGACCAGGATGTGTTAATGTGACCAGGATGTGTTAATGTGACCAGAATGTGACCAGGATGTGTTAATGTGACCAGGATGTGTTAATGTGACCAGAATGTGCCCAGGATGTGTTAATGTGACCAGGATGTGTTAATGTGACCAGAATGTGACCAGGATGTGTTAATGTGACCAGGATGTGTTAATGTGACCAGGATGTGTTAATGTGACCAGGATGTGTTAATATGACCAGGATGTGTTAATATGACCAGGATGTGTTAATATGACCAGGATGTGTTAATGTGACCAGAATGTGACCAGGATGTGTTAATGTGACCAGGATGTGTTAATGTGACCAGAATATGTTAATATGACCAGGATGTGTTAATATGACCAGGATGTGTTAATGTGACCAGAATGTGACCAGGATGTGTTAATGTGACCAGGATGTGTTAATGTGACCAGAATGTGACCAGGATGTGTTAATGTGACCAGGATGTGTTAATGTGACCAGAATGTGACCAGGATGTGTTAATGTGACCAGAATGTGCCCAGGATGTGTTAATGTGACCAGGATGTGTTAATGTGACCAGAATGTGACCAGGATGTGTTAATATGACCAGGATGTGTTAATGTGACCAGGATGTGTTAATATGACCAGGATGTGTTAATATGACCAGGATGTGTTAATATGACCAGGATGTGTTAATGTAACCAGAATGTGACCAGGATGTGTTAATGTGACCAGGATGTGTTAATGTGACCAGGATGTGTTAATGTGACCAGAATGTGACCAGGATGTGTTAATGTGACCAGGATGTGTTAATGTGACCAGAATGTGACCAGGATGTGTTAATGTGACCAGAATGTGCCCAGGATGTGTTAATGTGACCAGGATGTGTTAATGTGACCAGAATGTGACCAGGATGTGTTAATGTGACCAGGATGTGTTAATGTGACCAGGATGTGTTAATGTGACCAGGATGTGTTAATATGACCAGAATATGTTAATATGACCAGGATGTGTTAATATGACCAGGATGTGTTAATGTGACCAGAATGTGACCAGGATGTGTTAATGTGACCAGGATGTGTTAATGTGACCAGGATGTGTTAATGTGACCAGAATGTGACCAGGATGTGTTAATGTGACCAGGATGTGTTAATGTGACCAGAATGTGACCAGGATGTGTTAATATGACCAGAATGTGCCCAGGATGTGTTAATGTGACCAGGATGTGTTAATGTGACCAGAATGTGACCAGGATGTGTTAATGTGACCAGGATGTGTTAATGTGACCAGGATGTGTTAATATGACCAGGATGTGTTAATATGACCAGGATGTGTTAATATGACCAGGATGTGTTAATATGACCAGGATGTGTTAATGTAACCAGAATGTGACCAGGATGTGTTAATGTGACCAGGATGTGTTAATGTGACCAGGATGTGTTAATGTGACCAGAATGTGACCAGGATGTGTTAATGTGACCAGGATGTGTTAATGTGACCAGAATGTGACCAGGATGTGTTAATGTGACCAGAATGTGCCCAGGATGTGTTAATGTGACCAGGATGTGTTAATGTGACCAGAATGTGACCAGGATGTGTTAATGTGACCAGGATGTGTTAATATGACCAGGATGTGTTAATATGACCAGGATGTGTTAATATGACCAGGATGTGTTAATATGACCAGAATGTGACCAGGATGTGTTAATGTGACCAGGATGTGTTAATGTGACCAGGATATGTTAATATGACCAGGATGTGTTAATATGACCAGGATGTGTTAATGTGACCAGAATGTGACCAGGATGTGTTAATGTGACCAGGATGTGTTAATGTGACCAGGATGTGTTAATGTGACCAGAATATGTTAATATGACCAGGATGTGTTAATATGACCAGGATGTGTTAATGTGACCAGAATGTGACCAGGATGTGTTAATGTGACCAGGATGTGTTAATGTGACCAGGATGTGTTAATGTGACCAGAATGTGACCAGGATGTGTTAATGTGACCAGGATGTGTTAATGTGACCAGAATGTGCCCAGGATGTGTTAATGTGACCAGGATGTGTTAATGTGACCAGAATGTGACCAGGATGTGTTAATGTGACCAGGATGTGTTAATGTGACCAGGATGTGTTAATGTGACCAGGATGTGTTAATATGACCAGGATGTGTTAATATGACCAGGATGTGTTAATATGACCAGGATGTGTTAATGTGACCAGAATGTGACCAGGATGTGTTAATGTGACCAGGATGTGTTAATGTGACCAGGATGTGTTAATGTGACCAGAATATGTTAATATGACCAGGATGTGTTAATATGACCAGGATGTGTTAATGTGACCAGAATGTGACCAGGATGTGTTAATGTGACCAGGATGTGTTAATGTGACCAGGATGTGTTAATGTGACCAGAATGTGACCAGGATGTGTTAATGTGACCAGGATGTGTTAATGTGACCAGAATGTGACCAGGATGTGTTAATGTGACCAGAATGTGCCCAGGATGTGTTAATGTGACCAGGATGTGTTAATGTGACCAGAATGTGACCAGGATGTGTTAATATGACCAGGATGTGTTAATGTGACCAGGATGTGTTAATATGACCAGGATGTGTTAATATGACCAGGATGTGTTAATATGACCAGGATGTGTTAATGTAACCAGAATGTGACCAGGATGTGTTAATGTGACCAGGATGTGTTAATGTGACCAGGATGTGTTAATGTGACCAGAATGTGACCAGGATGTGTTAATGTGACCAGGATGTGTTAATGTGACAAGAATGTGACCAGGATGTGTTAATGTGACCAGAATGTGCCCAGGATGTGTTAATGTGACCAGGATGTGTTAATGTGACCAGAATGTGACCAGGATGTGTTAATGTGACCAGGATGTGTTAATGTGACCAGGATGTGTTAATATGACCAGGATGTGTTAATATGACCAGGATGTGTTAATATGACCAGGATGTGTTAATATGACCAGAATGTGACCAGGATGTGTTAATGTGACCAGGATGTGTTAATGTGACCAGGATATGTTAATATGACCAGGATGTGTTAATATGACCAGGATGTGTTAATGTGACCAGAATGTGACCAGGATGTGTTAATGTGACCAGGATGTGTCAATGTGACCAGGATGTGTTAATGTGACCAGAATATGTTAATATGACCAGGATGTGTTAATATGACCAGGATGTGACCAGGATGTGTTAATGTGACCAGGATGTGTTAATGTGACCAGGATGTGTTAATGTGACCAGAATGTGACCAGGATGTGTTAATGTGACCAGGATGTGTTAATGTGACCAGAATGTGACCAGGATGTGTTAATGTGACCAGAATGTGCCCAGGATGTGTTAATGTGACCAGGATGTGTTAATGTGACCAGGATGTGTTAATGTGACCAGGATGTGTTAATATGACCAGGATGTGTTAATGTGACCAGGATGTGTTAATGTGACCAGGATGTGTTAATGTGACCAGGATGTGACTATAGGATGTGTTAATGTGACCAGGATGTGTTAATATGACCAGCATGTGTTAATATGACCAGGATGTGTTAATGTGACCAGAATGTGCCCAGGATGTGTTAATGTGACCAGGATGTGTTAATGTGACCAGAATGTGACCAGGATGTGTTAATGTGACCAGGATGTGTTAATGTGACCAGAATATGTTAATGTGACCAGGATGTGTTAATGTGACCAGGATGTGTTAATGTGACCAGAATGTGACCAGGATGTGTTAATGTGACCAGGATGTGTTAATGTGACCAGGATGTGTTAATGTGACCAGGATGTGTTAATATGACCAGGATGTGTTAATATGACCAGGATGTGTTAATGTGACCAGAATGTGACCAGGATGTGTTAATGTGACCAGGATGTGTTAATGTGACCAGGATGTGTTAATGTGACCAGAATATGTTAATATGACCAGGATGTGTTAATATGACCAGGATGTGTTAATGTGACCAGAATGTGACCAGGATGTGTTAATGTGACCAGGATGTGTTAATGTGACCAGGATGTGTTAATGTGACCAGAATGTGACCAGGATGTGTTAATGTGACCAGGATGTGTTAATGTGACCAGAATGTGACCAGGATGTGTTAATGTGACCAGAATGTGCCCAGGATGTGTTAATGTGACCAGGATGTGTTAATGTGACCAGAATGTGACCAGGATGTGTTAATATGACCAGGATGTGTTAATGTGACCAGGATGTGTTAATATGACCAGGATGTGTTAATATGACCAGGATGTGTTAATATGACCAGGATGTGTTAATATGACCAGGATGTGTTAATGTAACCAGAATGTGACCAGGATGTGTTAATGTGACCAGGATGTGTTAATGTGACCAGGATGTGTTAATGTGACCAGAATGTGACCAGGATGTGTTAATGTGACCAGGATGTGTTAATGTGACCAGAATGTGACCAGGATGTGTTAATGTGACCAGAATGTGCCCAGGATGTGTTAATGTGACCAGGATGTGTTAATGTGACCAGAATGTGACCAGGATGTGTTAATGTGACCAGGATGTGTTAATGTGACCAGGATGTGTTAATATGACCAGGATGTGTTAATATGACCAGGATGTGTTAATATGACCAGGATGTGTTAATATGACCAGAATGTGACCAGGATGTGTTAATGTGACCAGGATGTGTTAATGTGACCAGGATATGTTAATATGACCAGGATGTGTTAATATGACCAGGATGTGTTAATGTGACCAGAATGTGACCAGGATGTGTTAATGTGACCAGGATGTGTCAATGTGACCAGGATGTGTTAATGTGACCAGAATATGTTAATATGACCAGGATGTGTTAATATGACCAGGATGTGTTAATGTGACCAGAATGTGACCAGGATGTGTTAATGTGACCAGGATGTGTTAATGTGACCAGGATGTGTTAATGTGACCAGAATGTGACCAGGATGTGTTAATGTGACCAGGATGTGTTAATGTGACCAGAATGTGACCAGGATGTGTTAATGTGACCAGAATGTGCCCAGGATGTGTTAATGTGACCAGGATGTGTTAATGTGACCAGGATGTGTTAATGTGACCAGGATGTGTTAATGTGACCAGGATGTGTTAATATGACCAGGATGTGTTAATGTGACCAGGATGTGTTAATGTGACCAGGATGTGTTAATGTGACCAGGATGTGACTATAGGATGTGTTAATGTGACCAGGATGTGTTAATATGACCAGCATGTGTTAATATGACCAGGATGTGTTAATGTGACCAGAATGTGCCCAGGATGTGTTAATGTGACCAGGATGTGTTAATGTGACCAGAATGTGACCAGGATGTGTTAATGTGACCAGGATGTGTTAATGTGACCAGAATATGTTAATGTGACCAGGATGTGTTAATGTGACCAGGATGTGTTAATGTGACCAGAATGTGACCAGGATGTGTTAATGTGACCAGGATGTGTTAATGTGACCAGAATGTGACCAGGATGTGTTAATGTGACCAGAATGTGCCCAGGATGTGTTAATGTGACCAGGATGTGTTAATGTGACCAGAATGTGACCAGGATGTGTTAATGTGACCAGGATGTGTTAATGTGACCAGGATGTGTTAATATGACCAGGATGTGTTAATATGACCAGGATGTGTTAATATGACCAGGATGTGTTAATGTAACCAGAATGTGACCAGGATGTGTTAATGTGACCAGGATGTGTTAATGTGACCAGGATGTGTTAATGTGACCAGAATGTGACCAGGATGTGTTAATGTGACCAGGATGTGTTAATGTGACCAGAATGTGACCAGGATGTGTTAATGTGACCAGGATGTGTTAATGTGACCAGGATGTGTTAATATGACCAGGATGTGTTAATATGACCAGGATGTGTTAATATGACCAGGATGTGTTAATATGACCAGAATGTGACCAGGATGTGTTAATGTGACCAGGGTGTGTTAATGTGACCAGGATATGTTAATATGACCAGGATGTGTTAATATGACCAGGATGTGTTAATGTGACCAGAATGTGACCAGGATGTGTTAATGTGACCAGGATGTGTCAATGTGACCAGGATGTGTTAATGTGACCAGAATATGTTAATATGACCAGGATGTGTTAATATGACCAGAATGTGACCAGGATGTGTTAACGTGACCAGGATGTGTTAATGTGACCAGGATGTGTTAATGTGACCAGAATGTGACCAGGATGTGTTAATGTGACCAGGATGTGTTAATGTGACCAGAATGTGACCAGGATGTGTTAATGTGACCAGAATGTGCCCAGGATGTGTTAATGTGACCAGGATGTGTTAATGTGACCAGGATGTGTTAATGTGACCAGGATGTGTTAATATGACCAGGATGTGTTAATGTGACCAGGATGTGTTAATGTGACCAGGATGTGTTAATGTGACCAGGATGTGACTATAGGATGTGTTAATGTGACCAGGATGTGTTAATATGACCAGCATGTGTTAATATGACCAGGATGTGTTAATGTGACCAGAATGTGCCCAGGATGTGTTAATGTGACCAGGATGTGTTAATGTGACCAGAATGTGACCAGGATGTGTTAATGTGACCAGGATGTGTTAATGTGACCAGAATATGTTAATGTGACCAGGATGTGTTAATGTGACCAGGATGTGTTAATGTGACCAGAATGTGACCAGGATGTGTTAATGTGACCAGGATGTGTTAATGTGACCAGGATGTGTTAATGTGACCAGGATGTGTTAATATGACCAGGATGTGTTAATATGACCAGGATGTGTTAATATGACCAGGATGTGTTAATGTGACCAGAATGTGACCAGGATGTGTTAATGTGACCAGGATGTGTTAATGTGACCAGGATGTGTTAATGTGACCAGAATATGTTAATATGACCAGGATGTGTTAATATGACCAGGATGTGTTAATGTGACCAGAATGTGACCAGGATGTGTTAATGTGACCAGGATGTGTTAATGTGACCAGGATGTGTTAATGTGACCAGAATGTGACCAGGATGTGTTAATGTGACCAGGATGTGTTAATGTGACCAGAATGTGACCAGGATGTGTTAATGTGACCAGAATGTGCCCAGGATGTGTTAATGTGACCAGGATGTGTTAATGTGACCAGAATGTGACCAGGATGTGTTAATATGACCAGGATGTGTTAATGTGACCAGGATGTGTTAATATGACCAGGATGTGTTAATATGACCAGGATGTGTTAATATGACCAGGATGTGTTAATATGACCAGGATGTGTTAATGTAACCAGAATGTGACCAGGATGTGTTAATGTGACCAGGATGTGTTAATGTGACCAGGATGTGTTAATGTGACCAGAATGTGACCAGGATGTGTTAATGTGACCAGGATGTGTTAATGTGACCAGAATGTGACCAGGATGTGTTAATGTGACCAGAATGTGCCCAGGATGTGTTAATGTGACCAGGATGTGTTAATGTGACCAGAATGTGACCAGGATGTGTTAATGTGACCAGGATGTGTTAATGTGACCAGGATGTGTTAATATGACCAGGATGTGTTAATATGACCAGGATGTGTTAATATGACCAGGATGTGTTAATATGACCAGAATGTGACCAGGATGTGTTAATGTGACCAGGATGTGTTAATGTGACCAGGATATGTTAATATGACCAGGATGTGTTAATATGACCAGGATGTGTTAATGTGACCAGAATGTGACCAGGATGTGTTAATGTGACCAGGATGTGTCAATGTGACCAGGATGTGTTAATGTGACCAGAATATGTTAATATGACCAGGATGTGTTAATATGACCAGGATGTGTTAATGTGACCAGAATGTGACCAGGATGTGTTAATGTGACCAGGATGTGTTAATGTGACCAGGATGTGTTAATGTGACCAGAATGTGACCAGGATGTGTTAATGTGACCAGGATGTGTTAATGTGACCAGAATGTGACCAGGATGTGTTAATGTGACCAGAATGTGCCCAGGATGTGTTAATGTGACCAGGATGTGTTAATGTGACCAGGATGTGTTAATGTGACCAGGATGTGTTAATATGACCAGGATGTGTTAATGTGACCAGGATGTGTTAATGTGACCACCAGGATGTGTTAATGTGACCAGGATGTGACTATAGGATGTGTTAATGTGACCAGGATGTGTTAATATGACCAGCATGTGTTAATATGACCAGGATGTGTTAATGTGACCAGAATGTGCCCAGGATGTGTTAATGTGACCAGGATGTGTTAATGTGACCAGAATGTGACCAGGATGTGTTAATGTGACCAGGATGTGTTAATGTGACCAGAATATGTTAATGTGACCAGGATGTGTTAATGTGACCAGGATGTGTTAATGTGACCAGAATGTGACCAGGATGTGTTAATGTGACCAGGATGTGTTAATGTGACCAGAATGTGACCAGGATGTGTTAATGTGACCAGAATGTGCCCAGGATGTGTTAATGTGACCAGGATGTGTTAATGTGACCAGAATGTGACCAGGATGTGTTAATGTGACCAGGATGTGTTAATGTGACCAGGATGTGTTAATATGACCAGGATGTGTTAATATGACCAGGATGTGTTAATATGACCAGGATGTGTTAATATGACCAGGATGTGTTAATGTAACCAGAATGTGACCAGGATGTGTTAATGTGACCAGGATGTGTTAATGTGACCAGGATGTGTTAATGTGACCAGAATGTGACCAGGATGTGTTAATGTGACCAGGATGTGTTAATGTGACCAGAATGTGACCAGGATGTGTTAATGTGACCAGGATGTGTTAATGTGACCAGGATGTGTTAATATGACCAGGATGTGTTAATATGACCAGGATGTGTTAATATGACCAGGATGTGTTAATATGACCAGAATGTGACCAGGATGTGTTAATGTGACCAGGATGTGTTAATGTGACCAGGATATGTTAATATGACCAGGATGTGTTAATATGACCAGGATGTGTTAATGTGACCAGACTGTGACCAGGATGTGTTAATGTGACCAGGATGTGTCAATGTGACCAGGATGTGTTAATGTGACCAGAATATGTTAATATGACCAGGATGTGTTAATATGACCAGGATGTGTTAATGTGACCAGAATGTGACCAGGATGTGTTAATGTGACCAGGATGTGTTAATGTGACCAGGATGTGTTAATGTGACCAGAATGTGACCAGGATGTGTTAATGTGACCAGGATGTGGTAATGTGACCAGAATGTGACCAGGATGTGTTAATGTGACCAGAATGTGCCCAGGATGTGTTAATGTGACCAGGATGTGTTAATGTGACCAGGATGTGTTAATGTGACCAGGATGTGTTAATGTGACCAGGATGTGTTAATGTGACCAGGATGTGTTAATATGACCAGGATGTGTTAATGTGACCAGGATGTGTTAATGTGACCAGGATGTGACTATAGGATGTGTTAATGTGACCAGGATGTGTTAATATGACCAGCATGTGTTAATATGACCAGGATGTGTTAATGTGACCAGAATGTGCCCAGGATGTGTTAATGTGACCAGGATGTGTTAATGTGACCAGAATGTGACCAGGATGTGTTAATGTGACCAGGATGTGTTAATGTGACCAGAATATGTTAATGTGACCAGGATGTGTTAATGTGACCAGGATGTGTTAATATGACCAGGATGTGACTATAGGATGTGTTAATGTGACCAGGATGTGTTTAATGTGACCAGAATGTGTTAATGTGACCAGGATGTGTTAATGTGACCAGGATGTGTTAATGTGACCAGGATGTGTTAATATGACCAGGATGTGTTAATATGACCAGGATGTGACTATAGGATGTGTTAATATGACCAGCATGTGTTAATATGACCAGCATGTGTTAATATGACCAGGATGTGTTAATATGACCAGGATGTGTTAATATGACCAGGATGTGTTAATATGACCAGGATGTGACTATAGGATGTGTTAATATGACCAGCATGTGTTAATATGACCAGCATGTGTTAATATGACCAGGATGTGTTAATATGACCAGGATGTGACCAGGATGTGTTAATGTGACCAGAATGTGACCAGGATGTGTTAATGTGACCAGAATGTGCCCAGGATGTGTTGATGTGACCAGGATGTGTTAATATGACCAGCATGTATTAATATGACCAGGATGTGACTATAGGATGTGTTAATATGACCAGGATGTGACTATAGGATGTGTTAATATGACCAGCATGTGTTAATATGACCAGCATGTGTTAATATGACCAGGATGTGTTAATATGACCAGGATGTGACCAGGATGTGTTAATGTGACCAGAATGTGACCAGGATGTGTTAATGTGACCAGAATGTGCCCAGGATGTGTTGATGTGACCAGGATGTGTTAATATGACCAGCATGTATTAATATGACCAGGATGTGACTATAGGATGTGTTAATATGACCAGGATGTGACTAAAGGATGTGTTAATGTGACCAGGATGTGTTAATATGACCAGGATGTGACTATAAGATGTGTTAATGTGACCAGGATGTGTTAATATGACCAGGATGTGACTATAGGATGTGTTAATGTGACCAGGATGTGTTTAATGTGACCAGAATGTGTTAATGTGACCAGGATGTGTTAATGTGACCAGGATGTGTTAATGTGGCCAGAATGTGTTAATGTGACCAGAATGTGTTAATGTGACCAGGATGTGTTAATGTGACCAGAATGTGACCAGGATGTGTTAATGTGACCAGGATGTGTTAATGTGACCAGGATGTGTTAATGTGACCAGAATGTGACCAGGATGTGTTAATGTGACCAGAATGTGACCAGGATGTGTTAATGTGACCAGGATGTGTTAATGTGACCAGAATGTGACCAGGATGTGTTAATGTGACCAGAATGTGCCCAGGATGTGTTAATGTGACCAGGATGTGTTAATGTAACCAGAATGTGACCAGGATGTGTTAATGTGACCAGGATGTGTTAATATGACCAGGATGTGTTAATATGACCAGGATGTGTTAATGTGACCAGGATGTGTTAATATGACCAGGATGTGACTATAGGATGTGTTGATGTGACCAGGATGTGTTCATATGACCAGCATGTGTTAATATGACCAGGATGTGACTATAGGATGTGTTAATATGACCAGGATGTGACTATAGGATGTGTTAATGTGACCAGGATGTGTTAATATGACCAGGATGTGACTATAGGATGTGTTAATGTGACCAGGATGTGTTTAATGTGACCAGAATGTGTTAATGTGACCATGATGTGTTAATGTGACCAGGATGTGTTAATGTGACCAGGATGTGTTAATGTGACCATGATGTGTTAATGTGGCCAGAATGTGTTAATGTGACCAGAATGTGTTAATGTGACCAGGATGTGTTAATGTGACCAGAATGTGACCAGGATGTGTTAATGTGACCAGGATGTGTTAATGTGACCAGGATGTGTTAATGTGACCAGAATGTGACCAGGATGTGTTAATGTGACCAGAATGTGACCAGGATGTGTTAATGTGACCAGAATGTGACTATAGGATGTGTTAATGTGACCAGGATGTGTTTAATGTGACCAGAATGTGTTAATGTGACCAGGATGTGTTAATGTGACCAGGATGTGACCAGGATGTGTTAATGTGACCAGGATGTGTTAATGTGACCAGAATGTGACCAGGATGTGTTAATGTGACCAGGATGTGTTAATGTGACCAGAATGTGACCAGGATGTGTTAATGTGACCAGAATGTGCCCAGGATGTGTTAATGTGACCAGGATGTGTTAATGTGACCAGAATGTGACCAGGATGTGTTAATGTGACCAGGATGTGTTAATATGACCAGGATGTGTTAATATGACCAGGATGTGTTAATGTGACCAGGATGTGTTAATATGACCAGCATGTGTTAATATGACCAGGATGTGTTAATATGACCAGGATGTGACTATAGGATGTGTTAATATGACTAGCATGTGTTAATATGACCAGGATGTGTTAATGTGACCAGGATGTGTTAATGTGACCAGGATGTGTTAATGTGACCAGGATGTGTTAATGTGACCAGGATGTGACTATAGGATGTGTTAATGTGACCAGGATGTGTTAATATGACCAGCATGTGTTAATATGACCAGGATGTGTTAATGTGACCAGAATGTGCCCAGGATGTGTTAATATGACCAGGATGTGTTAATATGACCAGGATGTGTTAATATGACCAGGATGTGTTAATATGACCAGAATGTGACCAGGATGTGTTAATGTGACCAGGATGTGTTAATGTGACCAGGATATGTTAATATGACCAGGATGTGTTAATATGACCAGGATGTGTTAATGTGACCAGAATGTGACCAGGATGTGTTAATGTGACCAGGATGTGTCAATGTGACCAGGATGTGTTAATGTGACCAGAATATGTTAATATGACCAGGATGTGTTAATATGACCAGGATGTGTTAATGTGACCAGAATGTGACCAGGATGTGTTAATGTGACCAGGATGTGTTAATGTGACCAGGATGTGTTAATGTGACCAGAATGTGACCAGGATGTGTTAATGTGACCAGGATGTGTTAATGTGACCAGAATGTGACCAGGATGTGTTAATGTGACCAGAATGTGCCCAGGATGTGTTAATGTGACCAGGATGTGTTAATGTGACCAGGATGTGTTAATGTGACCAGGATGTGTTAATGTGACCAGGATGTGTTAATATGACCAGGATGTGTTAATGTGACCAGGATGTGTTAATGTGACCAGGATGTGTTAATGTGACCAGGATGTGACTATAGGATGTGTTAATGTGACCAGGATGTGTTAATATGACCAGCATGTGTTAATATGACCAGGATGTGTTAATGTGACCAGAATGTGCCCAGGATGTGTTAATGTGACCAGGATGTGTTAATGTGACCAGAATGTGACCAGGATGTGTTAATGTGACCAGAATATGTTAATGTGACCAGGATGTGACCAGGATGTGTTTATATGACCAGAATGTGACCAGGATGTGTTAATGTGACCAGGATGTGTTAATGTGACCAGAATGTGACCAGGATGTGTTAATGTGACAAGAATGTGCCCAGGATGTGTTAATGTGACCAGGATGTGTTAATGTGACCAGAATGTGACCAGGATGTGTTAATGTGACCAGGATGTGTTAATGTGACCAGGATGTGTTAATATGACCAGGATGTGTTAATATGACCAGGATGTGTTAATATGACCAGGATGTGTTAATATGACCAGGATGTGTTAATGTAACCAGAATGTGACCAGGATGTGTTAATGTGACCAGGATGTGTTAATGTGACCAGGATGTGTTAATGTGACCAGAATGTGACCAGGATGTGTTAATGTGACCAGGATGTGTTAATGTGACCAGAATGTGACCAGGATGTGTTAATGTGACCAGAATGTGCCCAGGATGTGTTAATGTGACCAGGATGTGTTAATGTGACCAGAATGTGACCAGGATGTGTTAATGTGACCAGGATGTGTTAATGTGACCAGGATGTGTTAATATGACCAGGATTTGTTAATATGACCAGGATGTGTTAATATGACCAGGATGTGTTAATATGACCAGAATGTGACCAGGATGTGTTAATGTGACCAGGATGTGTTAATGTGACCAGGATATGTTAATATGACCAGGATGTGTTAATATGACCAGGATGTGTTAATGTGACCAGAATGTGACCAGGATGTGTTAATGTGACCAGGATGTGTCAATGTGACCAGGATGTGTTAATGTGACCAGAATATGTTAATATGACCAGGATGTGTTAATATGACCAGGATGTGTTAATGTGACCAGAATGTGACCAGGATGTGTTAATGTGACCAGGATGTGTTAATGTGACCAGGATGTGTTAATGTGACCAGAATGTGACCAGGATGTGTTAATGTGACCAGGATGTGTTAATGTGACCAGAATGTGACCAGGATGTGTTAATGTGACCAGAATGTGCCCAGGATGTGTTAATGTGACCAGGATGTGTTAATGTGACCAGGATGTGTTAATGTGACCAGGATGTGTTAATGTGACCAGGATGTGTTAATGTGACCAGGATGTGTTAATATGACCAGGATGTGTTAATGTGACCAGGATGTGTTAATGTGACCAGGATGTGTTAATGTGACCAGGATGTGACTATAGGATGTGTTAATGTGACCAGGATGTGTTAATATGACCAGCATGTGTTAATATGACCAGGATGTGTTAATGTGACCAGAATGTGCCCAGGATGTGTTAATGTGACCAGGATGTGTTAATGTGACCAGAATGTGACCAGGATGTGTTAATGTGACCAGGATGTGTTAATGTGACCAGAATATGTTAATGTGACCAGGATGTGTTAATGTGACCAGGATGTGTTAATATGACCAGGATGTGACTATAGGATGTGTTAATGTGACCAGGATGTGTTTAATGTGACCAGAATGTGTTAATGTGACCAGGATGTGTTAATGTGACCAGGATGTGTTAATGTGACCAGGATGTGTTAATATGACCAGGATGTGTTAATATGACCAGGATGTGACTATAGGATGTGTTAATATGACCAGCATGTGTTAATATGACCAGCATGTGTTAATATGACCAGGATGTGTTAATATGACCAGGATGTGTTAATATGACCAGGATGTGACTATAGGATGTGTTAATATGACCAGCATGTGTTAATATGACCAGCATGTGTTAATATGACCAGGATGTGTTAATATGACCAGGATTTGACTATAGGATGTGTTGATGTGACCAGGATGTGTTAATATGACCAGCATGTATTAATATGACCAGGATGTGACTATAGGATGTGTTAATATGACCAGGATGTGACTAAAGGATGTGTTAATGTGACCAGGATGTGTTAATATGACCAGGATGTGTTAATATGACCAGGATTTGACTATAGGATGTGTTAATGTGACCAGGATGTGTTTAATGTGACCAGAATGTGTTAATGTGACCAGGATGTGTTAATGTGACCAGGATGTGTTAATGTGGCCAGAATGTGTTAATGTGACCAGAATGTGTTAATGTGACCAGGATGTGTTAATGTGACCAGAATGTGACCAGGATGTGTTAATGTGACCAGGATGTGTTAATGTGACCAGGATGTGTTAATGTGACCAGAATGTGACCAGGATGTGTTAATGTGACCAGGATGTGTTAATGTGACCAGAATGTGACCAGGATGTGTTAATGTGACCAGAATGTGCCCAGGATGTGTTAATGTGACCAGGATGTGTTAATGTAACCAGAATGTGACCAGGATGTGTTAATGTGACCAGGATGTGTTAATATGACCAGGATGTGTTAATATGACCAGGATGTGTTAATGTGACCAGGATGTGTTAATATGACCAGGATGTGACTATAGGATGTGTTGATGTGACCAGGATGTGTTAATATGACCAGCATGTGTTAATATGACCAGGATGTGACTATAGGATGTGTTAATATGACCAGGATGTGACTATAGGATGTGTTAATGTGACCAGGATGTGTTAATATGACCAGGATGTGACTATAGGATGTGTTAATGTGACCAGGATGTGTTTAATGTGACCAGAATGTGTTAATGTGACCATGATGTGTTAATGTGACCAGGATGTGTTAATGTGACCAGGATGTGTTAATGTGACCATGATGTGTTAATGTGGCCAGAATGTGTTAATGTGACCAGAATGTGTTAATGTGACCAGGATGTGTTAATGTGACCAGAATGTGACCAGGATGTGTTAATGTGACCAGGATGTGTTAATGTGACCAGAATGTGACCAGGATGTGTTAATGTGACCAGAATGTGACCAGGATGTGTTAATGTGACCAGAATGTGACTATAGGATGTGTTAATGTGACCAGGATGTGTTAATATGACCAGGATGTGACTATAGGATGTGTTAATGTGACCCGGATGTGTTTAATGTGACCAGAATGTGTTAATGTGACCAGGATGTGTTAATGTGACCAGGATGTGACCAGAATGTGTTAATGTGACCAGGATGTGTTAATGTGACCAGAATGTGACCAGGATGTGTTAATGTGACCAGGATGTGTTAATGTGACCAGAATGTGACCAGGATGTGTTAATGTGACCAGAATGTGCCCAGGATGTGTTAATGTGACCAGGATGTGTTAATGTGACCAGAATGTGACCAGGATGTGTTAATGTGACCAGGATGTGTTAATATGACCAGGATGTGTTAATATGACCAGGATGTGTTAATGTGACCAGGATGTGTTAATATGACCAGCGTGTGTTAATATGACCAGGATGTGTTAATATGACCAGGATGTGACTATAGGATGTGTTAATATGACTAGCATGTGTTAATATGACCAGGATGTGTTAATGTGACCAGGATGTGTTAATGTGACCAGGATGTGTTAATGTGACCAGGATGTGTTAATGTGACCAGGATGTGACTATAGGATGTGTTAATGTGACCAGGATGTGTTAATATGACCAGCATGTGTTAATATGACCAGGATGTGTTAATGTGACCAGAATGTGCCCAGGATGTGTTAATTTGACCAGGATGTGTTAATTTGACCAGGATGTGTTAATGTGACCAGAATGTGACCAGGATGTGTTAATGTGACCAGGATGTGTTAATGTGACCAGAATATGTTAATGTGACCAGGATGTGTTAATGTGACCAGGATGTGACTATAGGATGTGTTAATGTGACCAGGATGTGTTTAATGTGACCAGGATGTGTTAATGTGACCAGGATGTGTTAATGTGACCAGGATGTGTTAATGTGACCATGATGTGTTAATGTGGCCAGAATGTGTTAATGTGACCATGATGTGTTAATGTGGCCAGAATGTGTTAATGTGACCAGAATGTGTTAATGTGACCAGGATGTGTTAATGTGACCAGAATGTGACCAGGATGTGTTAATGTGACCAGGATGTGTTAATGTGACCAGGATGTGTTAATGTGACCAGAATGTGACCAGGATGTGTTAATGTGACCAGGATGTGTTAATGTGACCAGAATGTGACCAGGATGTGTTAATGTGACCAGAATGTGCCCAGGATGTGTTAATGTGACCAGGATGTGTTAATGTGACCAGAATGTGACCAGGATGTGTTAATGTGACCAGGATGTGTTAATGTGACCAGAATATGTTAATGTGACCAGGATGTGTTAATATGACCAGCATGTGTTAATATGACCAGGATGTGTTAATGTGACCAGGATGTGTTAATATGACCAGCATGTGTTAATATGACCAGGATGTGTTAATATGACCAGGATGTGACTATAGGATGTGTTAATATGACCAGCATGTGTTTATATGACCAGGATGTGTTAATGTGACCAGGATGTGTTAATGTGACCAGGATGTGTTAATATGACCAGGATGTGAGAATGTGACCAGGATGTGTTAATGTGACCAGGATGTGTTAATGTGACCAGGATGTGACTATAGGATGTGTTAATGTGACCAGGATGTGTTAATATGACCAGCATGTGTTAATATGACCAGGATGTGTTAATGTGACCAGGATGTGTTAATGTGACCAGGATGTGTTAATGTGACCAGGATGTGTTAATGTGACCAGCATGTGTTAATATGACCAGGATGTGTTAATGTGACCAGGATGTGTTAATGTGACCAGGTTGTGTTAATGTGACCAGGATGTGTTATGTGACCAGGATGTGTTAATGTGACCAGGATGTGTTAATATGACCAGGATGTGTTTAAACCCCTCTCTGTCCCTATCAGATCCATTTAAACCCCTCTCTGTCCCTATCAGATCCATTTAAACCCCTCTCTGTCCCTATCAGATCCATTTAAACCCCTCTCTGTCCCTATCAGATCCATTTAAACCCCTCTCTGTCCCTATCAGATCCATTTAAACCCCTCTCTGTCCCTGTCAGATCCATTTAAACCCCTCTCTGTCCCTATCAGATCCATTTAAACCCCTCTCTGTCCCTATCAGATCCATTTAAACCCCTCTCTGTCCCTATCAGATCCATTTAAACCCCTCTCTGTCCCTATCAGATCCATTTAAACCCCTCTCTGTCCCTATCAGATCCATTTAAACCCCTCTCTGTCCCTATCAGATCCACTTAAACCCCTCTCTGTCCCTGTCAGATCCATTTAAACCCCTCTCTGTCCCTATCAGATCCATTTAAACCCCTCTCTGTCCCTGTCAGATCCATTTAAACCCCTCTCTGTCCCTATCAGATCCATTTAAACCCCTCTCTGTCCCTATCAGATCCATTTAAACCCCTCTCTGTCCCTGTCAGATCCATTTAAACCCCTCTCTGTCCCTATCAGATCCATTTAAACCCCTCTCTGTCCCTATCAGATCCATTTAAACCCCTCTCTGTCCCTATCAGATCCATTTAAACCCCTCTCTGTCCCTATCAGATCCATTTAAACCCCTCTCTGTCTCTATCAGATCCATTTAAACCCCTCTCTGTCCCTATCAGATCCATTTAAACCCCTCTCTGTCCCTATCAGATCCATTTAAACCCCTCTCTGTCCCTGTCCCTATCAGATCCATTTAAACCCCTCTCTGTCTCTGTCCCTATCAGATCCATTTAAACCACTCTCTGTCCCTATCAGACCCATTTAAACCCCTCTCTGTCCCTGTCAGATCCATTTAAACCCCTCTCTGTCCCTGTCAGACCCATTTAAACCCCTCTCTGTCCCTGTCAGATCCATTTAAACCCCTCTCTGTCCCTATCAGATCCATTTAAACCCCTCTCTGTCCCTATCAGATCCATTTAAACCCCTCTCTGTCCCTATCAGATCCATTTAAACCCCTCTCTGTCCCTGTCAGATCCATTTAAACCCCTCTCTGTCTCTATCAGATCCATTTAAACCCCTCTCTGTCCCTGTCCCTGTCAGATCCATTTAAACCCCTCTCTGTCCCTGTCAGATCCATTTAAACCCCTCTCTGTCCCTATCAGATCCATTTAAACCCCTCTCTGTCCCTATCAGATCCATTTAAACCCCTCTCTATCCCTATCAGATCCATTTAAACCCCTCTCTGTCCCTGTCAGATCCATTTAAACCCCTCTCTGTCCCTGTCAGATCCATTTAAACCCCTCTCTGTCCCTATCAGATCCATATAAACCCCTCTCTGTCCCTATCAGATCCATTTAAACCCCTCTCTGTCCCTATCAGATCCATTTAAACCCCTCTCTGTCCCTATCAGATCCATTTAAACCCCTCTCTGTCCCTGTCAGATCCATTTAAAACCCTCTCTGTCCCTATCAGATCCATTTAAACCCCTCTCTGTCCCTGTCAGATCCATTTAAACCCCTCTCTGTCCCTGTCAGATCCATTTAAACCCCTCTCTGTCCCTATCAGATCCATTTAAACCCCTCTCTGTCCCTATCAGATCTATTTAAACCCCTCTCTGTCCCTATCAGATCCATTTAAACCCCTCTCTGTCCCTGTCAGATCCATTTAAACGCCCTCTCTGTCCCTATCAGATCCATTTAAACCGCTCTCTGTCCCTGTCAGATCCATTTAAACGCCCTCTCTGTCCCTATCAGATCTATTTAAACCCCTCTCTGTCCCTATCAGATCCATTTAAACCCCTCTCTGTCCCTGTCAGATCCATTTAAACGCCCTCTCTGTCCCTATCAGATCCATTTAAACCCCTCTCTGTCCCTGTCAGATCCAGCCAGTGAGTGGTCCGTTGGAAGGGGGTGTGCTGGTGACCATCCATGGGTCTAACCTGGGGATGCACTACCAGGACATCCAGGGAGGGGTGACTGTAGCTGGGGTCAGCTGTCTGCCTCAGCCCCGTGGATACCTCATCTCTACCAGGTAATCACACAGGGGGTAGGATTGTCTAACGGTTTTCCTGCCGACAGTAGCAGCTCTGAACACAGGGTGTCCACAGTCAGTCTCTTTTGTGTTCACACGGCAAAGACCTGGAAGTCGTCACCCACTCAGTCTTGTTATAATATCCAAACCAGAAGGTGGCATTTTGCATGTCCCTGTTTGTTCCTTTATGATCAGAGTTCTCCAGCCCTGTTCCTGGAGAGCTACCATCCTGTAGGTTTTCCTTCCAACTCTAATCTAGTGCACCTGACTCTAATAATTAGCTGGTTGAAAAGCTGAATCTACAACTGGGATAGAAACGAAAACCTACAGGATGGTAGCTCTCCAGGAACAGGGTTGGAGAGCTCTGGTCTAGATAGCCAATGTTAGCTAGCTATCTAGCTGCGGCTATTCTGCTATTGTTGTTGAAAGCCCTAGTTGGTACTAGCCAGATGACCACAGCTAGATAATTAGCTAGCAAGATGACAAAGAAACAATGTAATTCTCTCTCCATAATCGCATACGGCCCATAGATATAGTTTAGTTTGCTGGCTAAATGTTAGCTAAATAGTTAGCATGATTAGCTAGCTTTTGTGTTACATTGATTCTTGCTTTAATAGTTGTGAGCTTACGCCGAGGGACTTAGAGGTAATTTGTGGTTTAGTACGGTACCCTGCGACACCACTTCATTGCTCCAGACCACCACAAGGGGGCGTTAGAGCATTGATTATACTTTTGGGTCCTACTGTGTCTCTAACTGACAATGATTGGGCGACATAAACCTAAATAGAAACTGATAATTGTGCACGACTGGCATCTTTATGCTTTCATTAATAAAATAATGATAAAAATACTCTTTCAACATTTCAATGTTTATGTAGTTATTGATCCATAACGAATTACAATGTGAATAAATATCACTGAATTACAGAAATATCCTCCAATCCTCTATATGTAATTATTGGCGGAGAGTCATGTCATATTTTTCGATATACTGTAGGCTTACCTTAGGCGACATGAGTCTCACTAGTGTTGAGTAATGTGCTGTTAAAAAAGGTGTAGGTCTTATTTATGTAAGTGTGACTGGCTGCAAGGAAGTCAGCAGGATCAGTTTAATAAGCAAAACCAACGGCACCCAGAACAACAAAATAACCCGTCGCGAACCAGTCCGAGTGCACAAACACATTACAACAAACCATTTCACACACAGACATGGGGGTGGAACAGAGGGTTTATATACACAACAAGTAATGAGGGAAAACAAGACAAAACAAATGGAAAATGAAGGGTGGATCGGCGATGGCTAGAAGACGGGTGACATCGGTCGCGAACCAGTCCGAGTGCACAAACACATTACAACAAACCATTTCACACACAGACACGGGGGGGGGGGGCAGAGGGTTTATATACACGACAAGTAACGAGGGAACCAGGTGTGTGGGAAAACAAGACAAAACAAATGGAAAATGAAGGGTGGATCGGCGATGGCTAGAAGACGGGTGACATCGGTCGCGAACCAGTCCGAGTGCACAAACACATTACAACAAACCATTTCACACACAGACATGGGGGGGGGGGCAGAGGGTTTATATACACGACAAGTAACGAGGGAACCAGGTGTGTGGGAAAACAAGACAAAACAAATGGAAAATGAAAGGTGACGTCGACCGCCGCCCGAACAAGGAGAGGAACCGACTTCGACGGATGTCGCAACAATTTATTTAAAGAGCCTGTTGAAGTTAGAAGCAATAGCCCGCCATGCTGTGGTCAACTATTTCAGCACCGTTTCGCGCTGCTCTGAGACAAGCATGGGGACTGGTCTTAATAAATCGATCAGATTTTTATTTTCACTCAATCTCCATTTGGGTATTGGTTAGACTAGAATTAGAAAATTAAGGTGTAGAAATGTTGTGCTCTTAAGATGCCCTCTGGTGGTCAAACAAGAGCACTAACTTATGAAATAAAGTGCAACACAACGTTTACAGGAAGAACCACTGTAGGTAACAAAACCATTTTGATTTCATTATAATCTTACTAGCTACAGTGGGCATTGGCTTGGAGGGGGCATTTTTTATTTTACCTTTATTTAACTAGGCAAGTCAGTTAAGAACAAATTCTTATTTTCAATGACGGCCTAGGAACAGTGGGGTTAACTGTTCTGTTCAGGGGCAGAACCACAGATTTGTACCTTGTCAGCTCGGGGGTTTGAACTTGCAACCTTCCGGTTACTAGTCCAACGCTCTAACCACTAGGCTACCCTGCCGCCCCACTGCAAGCTGGGAAAAGTTCCCTCGTTTTTTTCTACTTGTTGGTTGCTTTTCGGCTCCCCACTTTTGCTCTCTGATTGGCTCTGAGTAGAAAGGTCTCTCTAGCGATGGCATACCGATTCACCATATAGAGATGGGAAAGAATGTTGCAATTTAATCGCAATAGTATACCGCAGCGAAGGACCGCAGCGAAGGAACCTCAGACAGACCACCAGTCAGTGAACTAGCTCCTTAAGAGTCAGGTCTCTATGAACCTCAGACCACCAGTCAGTGAACTAGCTCCTTAAGAGTCAGGTCTCTATGAACCTCAGACCACCAGTCAGTGAACTAGCTCCTTAAGAGTCAGGTCTCTATGTTGTTACAAGTCTTGTTTTTCCAGGATAGTGTGTGTAGGGTACTATAAGTGTGTGTGTGTGTGTGTGTGTGTTCCAGGATAGTGTGTGTAGGGTACTATAAGTGTGTGTGTGTGTGTGTGTGTGTATGTGTGTGTGTGTGTGTGTGTGTGTTCCAGGATAGTGTGTGTAGGGTACTATAAGTATGTGTGTGTGTGTTCCAGGATAGTGTGTGAGCTCCAGCCCAGTAAACAGGAGACAGAGGGGCCAGTCATCGTTACCGTGGGAGACTCAGAACCAGGACAGTCACTGCAGACGTTCACCTACCAGGTAACACACACTTTGAACTTTAATTATTCTATTTATGACTTGTTGACTGTGTTTGACCTGGCTGAGGCGAACGTCTGTTCAGGGCAGATAGTGTGACCCATTTCATTCATTCTGTGTTATTGTGTGTATATAGGACCCCCAGTTGACTGGTATAGTCCCTGATAAGGGCCCTGTATCAGGAGGGACCAGCCTGACTATCCAGGGGACTCGGCTACTAACGGGACAGAGGAAGGACCTGACTGCATACGTAGGACAGCAACCCTGCTACATGTAAATATATCTACTATTACTACTTTATCTCTCTGTCTGTCTCTCTCTGTCTGTATCTCTCTGTATCTCTCTCTCTGTATCTCTCTCTCTGTATCTCTCTCTCTGTATCTCTCTGTATCTCTCTGTATCTCTCTCTCTCTCTCTCTCTCTCTCTCTCTCCCTCCTACACCCACGTTCTGTTATCTCAGGTCGTAAATTCCTGGTGGAGACGCTCTCCTCCTGGCCATGCAGTATAGAGAGAGTTTCACAGTAGAACAAAGGAAATTCTTCTACAGAAAGAGAGAGAGAGAGACTCGGATGAACTCTCCAGCAGACGGACCAGATTCCAACAGAGAAGACCACGACACACTGGGCATAAATATATATTGATTGCAATTGTTCCAGAATGAGTGAGAGTTCATGTGCAAAGGATTAGCATTTCAAATTAATATAATTATGTGTAGTGACTCCTTTGTGCTTTCCCGCTCTTTCTCAGTCAACGCCCACTTCTCTCTCAGTCAACGCCCACTTCTTTCTCAGCCCACGCCCCCTTCTTTCTCAGTCCACGCCCCCTTCTTTCTCAGTTAACGCCCACTTCTTTCTCAGTCAACGCCCACTTCTTTCTCAGTCAACGCCCACTTCTTTCTCAGTCAACGCCCACTTCTTTCTCAGTCAACGCCCACTTCTTTCTCAGTCAACACCCACTTCTCTCTGTCAACGCCCACTTCTCTCTCAGTCAACGCCCACTTCTCTCTCAGTCAACGCCCACTTCTTTCTCAGTCCACACCCCCTTCTTTCTCAGTCAACGCCCACTTCTTTCTCAGTCCACACCCACTTCTTTCTCAGTCCACACCCACTTCTTTCTCAGTCCACACCCACTTCTTTCTCTAGTGTCCTCAGTGTTGAGGAGGTGAATGGGACTCACCTGGTATGCAGGACCAGCCCCAGTAACCAGACAGACACCATAATGATAACTCTCTCCTCTCCTCTTCCTCAGTGTTGAGGAGGTGAATGGGACTCACCTGGTATGCAGGACCAGCCCCAGTAACCAGACAGACACCATAATGATAACTCTCTCTCTCTCTCCTCTCCTCTTCCTCAGTGTTGAGGAGGTGAATGGAACTCACCTGGTATGCAGGACCAGCCCCAGTAACCAGACAGCAGAGCTGACAGTGAGGGTGTTGTTTGGGAAGGCAGAGAGGAGCGTACCTGGGCAGGTGTTTCACTACATGGAGGACCCTGTCATCACCGCAGCATCGCCTGCTGAGAGCTTCTACGAGTGAGGAACGCTTCCTTTAGTTTTTAGTTTCAAACGTTTTCAGACGTTTTCCATGATAAAAAAAATATATATACAATTATCAATTTTAAACAACTATTAAAAGAATGAATGATAATGTGTTTCGCATCAATATTTTCAGTAAGCAATAGATGTGATGCTGTTTAACTAGGGGTGGGCGTAGTATCAAGGTGAGTGGGCGTAACCTGGACGTGGTGCAACAGCCAATGATCTCCGTGCGGTTGGAGCACATGGCAGAGAACATCCTGGTCATGAGAAGGAGGAGATATGCCAGACTGTTGGCCAAGAACCACCTACTAGTCTTCAACAGCACCGTGTCAAAGGTAAAGCCCACATTGGAACATGTAAATCACATCAAATGTTATTGGTCCATACACATATTTAACAGATGTTATTGGTCCATATTTAACAGATGTTATTGGTCCATATTTAACAGATGTTATTGGTCCATATTTAACAGATGTTATTGGTCCATATTTAACAGATGTTATTGGTCCATATTTAACAGATGTTATTGGTCCATATTTAACAGATGTTATTGGTCCATATTTAACAGATGTTATTGGTCCATACACATATTTAACAGATGTTATTGGTCCATACACATATTTAACAGATGTTATTGGTCCATATTGAACAGATGTGATTGGTCCATATTTAACAGATGTGATTGGTCCATATTTAACAGATGTTATTGGTCCATACACCTGGTTAGCTGATGTTATTGCGGGTGTTGCGAAATGTTTGTAAATTCAAATTAAGTTTAAAAGGGGCTTCATTTTCATGGGAAACGTGTGTTAAAGTTGCTAAAGCAAGTGAAATAAACAATCAGAAATAAACTGATAAATTGAACATTTAATTTAACCTTTATTTAACTAGGCAAGTCAGTTAAGAACATATTCTTATTTACAATGATGGCCTAGGAACAGTGGGTTAACTGGCTTGTTCAGGGGCAGAATGACAGATTTGTACCTTGTCAGCTCGGGGATTTGAACTTGCAACCTTTCGGTTACTAGTCCAACACTCTAACCACTAGTCTACCTACTGCCCATACACTCTAACCACTAGTCTACCTACTGCCCATACACTCTAACCACTAGGCTACCTACCGCCCCTACCCTCTAACCACTAGTCTACCTACTGCCCATACACTCTAACCACTAGGCTACCTACCGCCCCTACACTCTAACCACTAGTCTACCTACTGCCCATACACTCTAACCACTAGTCTACCTACTGCCCATACACTCTAACCACTAGTCTACCTACTGCCCCTACCCTCTAACCACTAGTCTACCTACTGCCTCTACACTCTAACCACTAGGCTACCTGCCTCCCCTACACTCTAACCACTAGGCTACCTGCCTCCTCTACACTCTAACCACTAGGCTACCTGCCGCTCCTACACTCTAACCACTAGGCTACCTGCCGCCCCTACACTCTAACCACTAGGTTACCTGCCGCTCCTACACTCTAACCACTAGGCTACCTGCCGCCCCTACACTCTAACCACTAGGCTACCTGCCTCCTCTACACTCTAACCACTAGGCTACCTGCCTCCTCTACACTCTAACCACTAGGCTACCTGCCTCCCCTACACTCTAACCACTAGGCTACCTGCCTCCTCTACACTCTAACCACTAGGCTACCTGCCTCCTCTACACTCTAACCACTAGGCTACCTGCCTCCTCTACACTCTAACCACTAGTCTACCTACTGCCTCTACACTCTAACCACTAGGCTACCTGCCTCCTCTACACTCTAACCACTAGTCTACCTACTGCCTCTACACTCTAACCACTAGGCTACCTGCCTCCCCTACACTCTAACCACTAGGCTACCTGCCTCCTCTACACTCTAACCACTAGGCTACCTGCCTCCTCTACACTCTAACCACTAGGCTACCTGCCTCCCCTACACTCTAACCACTAGGCTACCTGCCTCCTCTACACTCTAACCACTAGGCTACCTGCCTCCTCTACACTCTAACCACTAGGCTACCTGCCTCCCCTACACTCTAACCACTAGGCTACCTGTCACCTCTACACTCTAACCACTAGGCTACCTGCCACCTCTACACTCTAACCACTAGTCTACCTACTGCCCCTACACTCTAACCACTAGACTACCTGCCACCTCTACACTCGAACCACTAGTCTACCTTCTGCCCCTACACTCTAACCACTAGACTACCTGCCTCCTCTATCCTCTAACCACTAGGCTACCTGCCACCTCTACACTCTAACCACTAGTCTACCTACTGCCCCTACACTCTAACCACTAGACTACCTGCCTCCTCTACCCTCTAACCACTAGGCTACCTGCCATCAGTAAGCCTTTACCTGCCAAAACAATGGAAATAAGTCCTGTTGGATAAGTGTGTCCACTTGTTGTTGAATTGGGTTTTTAAATTGTTAAAATGAATCAAATCAAATGCATTGAATCAGGCTACTTGACTCAGTCATTTGGATACTGATTCAGAACTATGGACTTAATAACAAATGCCACCCTCTCTCTCTCTCTCTCTGTCTCTCTCTCCCTCATCTCTCTCTCTCTCTCTCTCTCTCTCTCTCTCTCTCTCTCTCTCTCTCTCTCTCTCTGTCTCTCTCTCTGTCTCTCTCTCCCTCATCTCTCTCTCATTCTCTCTCTCTCTCTCTCTCCCTCTCCCTTATCTCTCTCTCTGTCTCTCTCTCTCTCTCTCTCTCTCTCTCTCTCTCTCTCTCTCTCTCTGTCTCTCTCTCCCTCATCTCTCTCTCATTCTCTCTCTCTCTCTCACTCTCTCTCTCTCTCTCTCTCTCTCTCTCTCTCTCATTCTCTCTCTCTCTCTCTCTCTCTCTCATCTCTCTCTTTCTCTCTCCCTCATCTCTCTCTCTCTCTCTCTTTCTCTCTCCCTCATCTCTCTCTCTCCCTCTCTGTCTCTCTGTCTCTCCCTCATCTCTCTCTCTCTCTGTCTCTCTCTCTCTCTGTCTCTCTCTCCCTCATCTCTCTCTCATTCTCTCTCTCTCTCTCTCTCTCTCTTTCTCTCTCTCTCTCTCTCTCTCTCTCTCTCTCTCTCTCTCTCTCTCTCTCTCTCTCTCTCTCTCTCTCTCTCTCTCTCTCTCTCTCATTCTCTCTCTCTCTCTCTCATTCTCTCTCTCTCTCTCTCTCTCTCATCTCTCTCTTTCTCTCTCCCTCATCTCTCTCTCTCTCTCTCTCTGTCTCTCTCTCTCTCTCTGTCTCTCTCTCCCTCATCTCTCTCTCTCTCTTTCTATCTCTCTCTCCCTCATCTCTCTCTCTTTCTATCTTTCTCTCTCTGTCTCTCTCCCTCATCTCTCTCTCTCGCCCTCCCTCCCTCCCATCCCCTCTCTCAGAAGCAGGAGCGTTGTAGGGTGGTCTCGTACTTTGAGATGACCTGTGTGACCCCGAGTGTGACCCATGACTCCAAGGTCTTGGGGGTGTGGTTTGAGCTGGACAACGTTAAGGTGTCGTTTGAGAGCGTCGCGGGGAAGACGTTCTCTTACTACCCCAACCCCGAGCTGTTGGCTCTGAACAGAGATGACCCAGACACACCCTACCGCTTCAAACCTGGAGGGGTCATCGCTGTAGAGGTGAATCCTAACGTTACAGCAACTTCTCTGACCGACACGGTAACCTGTCCTGTTAGAGGTGAATCTGACCGACACGGTAACCTGTCCTGTTAGAGGTGAATCTGACCGACACGGTAACCTGTCCTGTTAGAGGTGAATCTGACCGACACGGTAACCTGTTAGAGATGAATCTGACCGACACGGTAACCTGTTAGAGGTGAATCTGACCGACACGGTAACCTGTCCTGTTAGAGGTGAATCTGACCGACACGGTAACCTGTCCTGTTAGAGGTGAATCTGACCGACACGGTAACCTGTTAGAGGTGAATCTGACCGACACGGTAACCTGTTAGAGATGAATCTGACCGACACGGTAACCTGTTAGAGGTGAATCTGACCGACACGGTAACCTGTTAGAGGTGAATCTGACCGACACGGTAACCTGTTAGAGGTGAATCTGACCGACACGGTAACCTGTTAGAGGTGAATCTGACCGACACGGTAACCTGTTAGAGGTGAATCTGACCGACACGGTAACCTGTCCTGTTAGAGGTGAATCTGACCGACATGGTAATCTGTTAGAGGTGAATCTGACCGATACGGTAACCTGTTAGAGTTGAATCTGACCGATGCGGTAACCTGTTAGAGATGAATCTGACCGACACGGTAACCTGTCCTGTTAGAGGTGAATCTGACCGACACGGTAACCTGTTAGAGGTGAATCTGACCGACACGGTAACCTGTCCTGTTAGAGGTGAATCTGACCGACACGGTAACCTGTTAGAGGTGAATCTGACCGACACGGTAACCTGTCCTGTTAGAGGTGAATCTGACCGACACGGTAACCTGTCCTGTTAGAGGTGAATCTGACCGACACGGTAACCTGTTAGAGGTGAATCTGACCGACACGGTAACCTGTTAGAGATGAATCTGACCGACACGGTAACCTGTTAGAGGTGAATCTGACCGACACGGTAACCTGTTAGAGGTGAATCTGACCGACACGGTAACCTGTTAGAGGTGAATCTGACCGACACGGTAACCTGTTAGAGGTGAATCTGACCGACACGGTAACCTGTTAGAGGTGAATCTGACCGACACGGTAACCTGTCCTGTTAGAGGTGAATCTGACCGACATGGTAATCTGTTAGAGGTGAATCTGACCGATACGGTAACCTGTTAGAGTTGAATCTGACCGATGCGGTAACCTGTTAGAGATGAATCTGACCGACACGGTAACCTGTTAGAGGTGAATCTGACCGATACGGTAACCTGTTAGAGGTGAATCTGACCGACACGGTAACCTGTTAGAGGTGGATCTGACCGACACGGTAACCTGTTAGAGGTGAATCTGACCGACACGGTAACCTGTTAGAGGTGAATCTGACCGACACGGTAACCTGTTAGAGATTAATCTGACCGACACGGTAACCTGTCCTGTTAGAGGTGAATCTGACCGACACGGTAATCTGTTAGAGGTGAATCTGACCGGTACGGTAACCTGTTAGAGTTGAATCTGACCGATGCGGTAACCTGTTAGAGATGAATCTGACCGACACGGTAACCTGTTAGAGGTGAATCTGACCGACACGGTAACCTGTTAGAGGTGAATCTGACCGACACGGTAACCTGTTAGAGGTGAATCTGACCGACACGGTAACCTGTTAGAGGTGAATCTGACCGACACGGTAACCTGTTAGAGGTGAATCTGACCGATACGGTAACCTGTTAGAGGTGAATCTGACCGACACGGTAATCTGTTAGAGGTGAATCTGACCGATTCGGTAACCTGTTAGAGATTAATCTGACCGATACGGTAACCTGTTAGAGGTGGATCTGACCGACACGGTAACCTGTTAGAGGTGAATCTGACCGATACGGTAACCTGTTAGAGGTGAATCTGACCGACACGGTAACCTGTTAGAGATGAATCTGACCGACACGGTAACCTGTTAGAGGTGAATCTGACCGATACGGTAACCTGTTAGAGGTGAATCTGACCGACACGGTAACCTGTTAGAGGTGAATCTGACCGACACGGTAACCTGTTAGAGATGAATCTGACCGACACGGTAACCTGTTAGAGGTGGATCTGACCGACACGGTAACCTGTCCTGTTAGAGGTGAATCTGACCGACACGGTAACCTGTCCTGTTAGAGGTGAATCTGACCGACACGGTAACCTGTCCTGTTAGAGGTGAATCTGACCGACACGGTAACCTGTTAGAGATGAATCTGACCGACACGGTAACCTGTTAGAGGTGAATCTGACCGACACGGTAACCTGTTAGAGATTAATCTGACCGACACGGTAACCTGTCCTGTTAGAGGTGAATCTGACCGACACGGTAACCTGTTAGAGGTGGATCTGACCGACACGGTAACCTGTTAGAGGTGAATCTGACCGACACGGTAACCTGTTAGAGGTGAATCTGACCGACACGGTAACCTGTTAGAGGTGAATCTGACCGATACGGTAACCTGTTAGAGATGAATCTGACCGATACGGTAACCTGTTAGAGGTGAATCTGACTGACACGGTAACCTGTCCTGTTAGAGGTGAATCTGACCGACACGGTAACCTGTCCTGTTAGAGGTGAATCTGACCGACACGGTAACCTGTTAGAGGTGAATCTGACCGACACGGTAACCTGTTAGAGGTGAATCTGACCGACACGGTAACCTGTTAGAGATTAATCTGACCGACACGGTAACCTGTCCTGTTAGAGGTGAATCTGACCGACACGGTAACCCGTTAGAGGTGAATCTGACCGACACGGTAACCTGTTAGAGGTGGATCTGACCGACACAGTAACCTGTTAGAGGTGAATCTGACCGACACGGTAACCTGTTAGAGGTGAATCTGACCGACACGGTAACCTGTTAGAGGTGAATCTGACCGATACGGTAACCTGTTAGAGATGAATCTGACCGATACGGTAACCTGTTAGAGGTGAATCTGACTGACACGGTAACCTGTCCTGTTAGAGGTGAATCTGACCGATACGGTAACCTGTCCTGTTAGAGGTGAATCTGACCGACACGGTAATCTGTTAGAGGTGAATCTGACCGACACGGTAATCTGTTAGAGATGAATCTGACCGACACAGTAACCTGTCCTGTTAGAGGTGAATCTGACTCACACGGTAACCTGTTAGAGGTGAATCTGACCGACACGGTAACCTGTTAGAGATGAATCTGACCGATACGGTAACCTGTTAGAGATGAATCTGACCGACACGGTAACCTGTTAGAGGTGAATCTGACCGATACGGTAACATGTTAGAGGTGAATCTGACCGATACGGTAACCTGTTAGAGGTGAATCTGACCGATACGGTAACCTGTTAGAGGTGAATCTGACCGATACGGTAACCTGTTAGAGGTGAATCTGACCGACACGGTAACCTGTTAGAGGTGAATCTGACCGATACGGTAACCTGTTAGAGGTGAATCTGACCGATACGGTAACCTGTTAGAGGTGAATCTGACCTACACGGTAACCTGTTAGAGGTGAATCTGACCGACACGGTAACCTGTTAGAGATGAATCTGACCGACACGGTAACCTGTTAGAGGTGGATCTGACCGACACGGTAACCTGTCCTGTTAGAGGTGAATCTGACCGACACGGTAACCTGTCCTGTTAGAGGTGAATCTGACCGACACGGTAACCTGTCCTGTTAGAGGTGAATCTGACCGACACGGTAACCTGTTAGAGATGAATCTGTCCGACACGGTAACCTGTTAGAGGTGAATCTGACCGACACGGTAACCTGTCCTGTTAGAGGTGAATCTGACCGACACGGTAACCTGTCCTGTTAGAGGTGAATCTGACCGACACGGTAACCTGTCCTGTTAGAGGTGAATCTGACCGACACGGTAACCTGTCCTGTTAGAGGTGAATCTGACCGACACGGTAACCTGTCCTGTTAGAGGTGAATCTGACCGACACGGTAACCTGTTAGAGATGAATCTGACCGATACGGTAACCTGTTAGAGGTGAATCTGACCGACATGGTAACCTGTCCTGTTAGAGGTGAATCTGACCGACACGGTAACCTGTTAGAGGTGAATCTGACCGACACGGTGACCTGTCCTGTTAGAGGTGAATCTGACCGACACGGTAACCTGTTAGAGGTGAATCTGACCGATACGGTAACCTGTTAGAGGTGAATCTGACCGACACGGTAACCTGTTAGAGATGAATCTGACCGACACGGTAACCTGTTAGAGGTGGATCTGACCGACACGGTAACCTGTCCTGTTAGAGGTGAATCTGACCGACACGGTAACCTGTCCTGTTAGAGGTGAATCTGACCGACACGGTAACCTGTCCTGTTAGAGGTGAATCTGACCGACACGGTAACCTGTTAGAGGTGAATCTGACCGACACGGTAACCTGTTAGAGGTGAATCTGACCGACACGGTAACCTGTTAGAGATTAATCTGACCGACACGGTAACCTGTCCTGTTAGAGGTGAATCTGACCGACACGGTAATCTGTTAGAGGTGAATCTGACCGACACGGTAACCTGTTAGAGGTGAATCTGACCGACACGGTAACCTGTCCTGTTAGAGGTGAATCTGACCGACACGGTAACCTGTCCTGTTAGAGGTGAATCTGACCGACACGGTAACCTGTTAGAGGTGAATCTGACCGACACGGTAACCTGTCCTGTTAGAGGTGAATCTGACCGACACGGTAACCTGTCCTGTTAGAGGTGAATCTGACCGACACGGTAACCTGTTAGAGGTGAATCTGACCGACACGGTAACCTGTTAGAGATGAATCTGACCGACACGGTAACCTGTTAGAGGTGAATCTGACCGACACGGTAACCTGTTAGAGGTGAATCTGACCGACACGGTAACCTGTTAGAGGTGAATCTGACCGACACGGTAACCTGTTAGAGGTGAATCTGACCGACACGGTAACCTGTTAGAGGTGAATCTGACCGACACGGTAACCTGTCCTGTTAGAGGTGAATCTGACCGACATGGTAATCTGTTAGAGGTGAATCTGACCGATACGGTAACCTGTTAGAGTTGAATCTGACCGATGCGGTAACCTGTTAGAGATGAATCTGACCGACACGGTAACCTGTTAGAGGTGAATCTGACCGATACGGTAACCTGTTAGAGGTGAATCTGACCGACACGGTAACCTGTTAGAGGTGGATCTGACCGACACGGTAACCTGTTAGAGGTGAATCTGACCGACACGGTAACCTGTTAGAGGTGAATCTGACCGACACGGTAACCTGTTAGAGATTAATCTGACCGACACGGTAACCTGTCCTGTTAGAGGTGAATCTGACCGACACGGTAATCTGTTAGAGGTGAATCTGACCGGTACGGTAACCTGTTAGAGTTGAATCTGACCGATGCGGTAACCTGTTAGAGATGAATCTGACCGACACGGTAACCTGTTAGAGGTGAATCTGACCGACACGGTAACCTGTTAGAGGTGAATCTGACCGACACGGTAACCTGTTAGAGGTGAATCTGACCGACACGGTAACCTGTTAGAGGTGAATCTGACCGACACGGTAACCTGTTAGAGGTGAATCTGACCGATACGGTAACCTGTTAGAGGTGAATCTGACCGACACGGTAATCTGTTAGAGGTGAATCTGACCGATTCGGTAACCTGTTAGAGATTAATCTGACCGATACGGTAACCTGTTAGAGGTGGATCTGACCGACACGGTAACCTGTTAGAGGTGAATCTGACCGATACGGTAACCTGTTAGAGGTGAATCTGACCGACACGGTAACCTGTTAGAGATGAATCTGACCGACACGGTAACCTGTTAGAGGTGAATCTGACCGATACGGTAACCTGTTAGAGGTGAATCTGACCGACACGGTAACCTGTTAGAGGTGAATCTGACCGACACGGTAACCTGTTAGAGATGAATCTGACCGACACGGTAACCTGTTAGAGGTGGATCTGACCGACACGGTAACCTGTCCTGTTAGAGGTGAATCTGACCGACACGGTAACCTGTCCTGTTAGAGGTGAATCTGACCGACACGGTAACCTGTCCTGTTAGAGGTGAATCTGACCGACACGGTAACCTGTTAGAGGTGAATCTGACCGACACGGTAACCTGTTAGAGGTGAATCTGACCGACACGGTAACCTGTTAGAGATTAATCTGACCGACACGGTAACCTGTCCTGTTAGAGGTGAATCTGACCGACACGGTAACCTGTTAGAGGTGGATCTGACCGACACGGTAACCTGTTAGAGGTGAATCTGACCGACACGGTAACCTGTTAGAGGTGAATCTGACCGACACGGTAACCTGTTAGAGGTGAATCTGACCGATACGGTAACCTGTTAGAGATGAATCTGACCGATACGGTAACCTGTTAGAGGTGAATCTGACTGACACGGTAACCTGTCCTGTTAGAGGTGAATCTGACCGACACGGTAACCTGTCCTGTTAGAGGTGAATCTGACCGACACGGTAACCTGTTAGAGGTGAATCTGACCGACACGGTAACCTGTTAGAGGTGAATCTGACCGACACGGTAACCTGTTAGAGATTAATCTGACCGACACGGTAACCTGTCCTGTTAGAGGTGAATCTGACCGACACGGTAACCCATTAGAGGTGAATCTGACCGACACGGTAACCTGTTAGAGGTGGATCTGACCGACACAGTAACCTGTTAGAGGTGAATCTGACCGACACGGTAACCTGTTAGAGGTGAATCTGACCGACACGGTAACCTGTTAGAGGTGAATCTGACCGATACGGTAACCTGTTAGAGATGAATCTGACCGATACGGTAACCTGTTAGAGGTGAATCTGACTGACACGGTAACCTGTCCTGTTAGAGGTGAATCTGACCGATACGGTAACCTGTCCTGTTAGAGGTGAATCTGACCGACACGGTAATCTGTTAGAGGTGAATCTGACCGACACGGTAATCTGTTAGAGATGAATCTGACCGACACGGTAACCTGTCCTGTTAGAGGTGAATCTGACTCACACGGTAACCTGTTAGAGGTGAATCTGACCGACACGGTAACCTGTTAGAGATGAATCTGACCGATACGGTAACCTGTTAGAGATGAATCTGACCGACACGGTAACCTGTTAGAGGTGAATCTGACCGATACGGTAACATGTTAGAGGTGAATCTGACCGATACGGTAACCTGTTAGAGGTGAATCTGACCGATACGGTAACCTGTTAGAGGTGAATCTGACCGATACGGTAACCTGTTAGAGGTGAATCTGACCGACACGGTAACCTGTTAGAGGTGAATCTGACCGATACGGTAACCTGTTAGAGGTGAATCTGACCGATACGGTAACCTGTTAGAGGTGAATCTGACCTACACGGTAACCTGTTAGAGGTGAATCTGACCGACACGGTAACCTGTTAGAGATGAATCTGACCGACACGGTAACCTGTTAGAGGTGGATCTGACCGACACGGTAACCTGTCCTGTTATAGGTGAATCTGACCGACACGGTAACCTGTCCTGTTAGAGGTGAATCTGACCGACACGGTAACCTGTCCTGTTAGAGGTGAATCTGACCGACACGGTAACCTGTTAGAGATGAATCTGTCCGACACGGTAACCTGTTAGAGGTGAATCTGACCGACACGGTAACCTGTCCTGTTAGAGGTGAATCTGACCGACACGGTAACCTGTCCTGTTAGAGGTGAATCTGACCGACACGGTAACCTGTCCTGTTAGAGGTGAATCTGACCGACACGGTAACCTGTCCTGTTAGAGGTGAATCTGACCGACACGGTAACCTGTTAGAGATGAATCTGACCGATACGGTAACCTGTTAGAGGTGAATCTGACCGACATGGTAACCTGTCCTGTTAGAGGTGAATCTGACCGACACGGTAACCTGTTAGAGGTGAATCTGACCGACACGGTAACCTGTCCTGTTAGAGGTGAATCTGACCGACACGGTAACCTGTTAGAGGTGAATCTGACCGATACGGTAACCTGTTAGAGGTGAATCTGACCGACACGGTAACCTGTTAGAGATGAATCTGACCGACACGGTAACCTGTTAGAGGTGGATCTGACCGACACGGTAACCTGTCCTGTTAGAGGTGAATCTGACCGACACGGTAACCTGTCCTGTTAGAGGTGAATCTGACCGACACGGTAACCTGTCCTGTTAGAGGTGAATCTGACCGACACGGTAACCTGTTAGAGGTGAATCTGACCGACACGGTAACCTGTTAGAGGTGAATCTGACCGACACGGTAACCTGTTAGAGATTAATCTGACCGACACGGTAACCTGTCCTGTTAGAGGTGAATCTGACCGACACGGTAATCTGTTAGAGGTGAATCTGACCGACACGGTAACCTGTTAGAGGTGAATCTGACCGATGCGGTAACCTGTTAGAGATGAATCTGACCGACACGGTAACCTGTAAGAGGTGAATCTGACCGATACGGTAACCTGTTAGAGGTGAATCTGACCGACACGGTAACCTGTTAGAGGTGGATCTGACCTACACGGTAACCTGTTAGAGGTGAATCTGACCGACACGGTAACCTGTTAGAGGTGAATCTGACCGACACGGTAACCTGTTAGAGGTGAATCTGACCGATTCGGTAACCTGTTAGAGGTGAATCTGACCGATACGGTAACCTGTTAGAGGTGAATCTGACCGACACGGTAACCTGTTAGAGGTGAATCTGACCGATACGGTAACCTGTTAGAGGTGAATCTGACCGACACGGTAATCTGTAAGAGGTGAATCTGACCGACACGGTAACCTGTCCTGTTAGAGGTGAATCTGACCGACACGGTAACCTGTCCTGTTAGAGGTGAATCTGACCGACACGGTAACCTGTCCTGTTAGAGGTGAATCTGACCGACACGGTAACCTGTCCTGTTAGAGGTGAATCTGACCGACACGGTAACCTGTCCTGTTAGAGGTGAATCTGACCGATACGGTAACCTGTTAGAGGTGAATCTGACCGACACGGTAACCTGTTAGAGGTGAATCTGACCGACACGGTAATCTGCTAGAGGTGAATCTGACCGATACGGTAACCTGTTAGAGGTGAATCTGACTGACACGGTAACCTGTCCTGTTAGAGGTGAATCTGACCGATACGGTAACCTGTCCTGTTAGAGGTGAATCTGACCGACACGGTAATCTGTTAGAGGTGAATCTGACTGACACGGTAACCTGTTAGAGGTGAATCTGACCGACACGGTAACCTGTTAGAGATGAATCTGACCGACACGGTAACCTGTTAGAGGTGAATCTGACCGATACGGTAACCTGTTATAGGTGAATCTGACCGATACGGTAACCTGTTAGAGATGAATCTGACCGACACGGTAATCTGTTAGAGGTGAATCTGACCGATACGGTAACCTGTTAGAGGTGAATCTGACCGATACGGTAACCTGTTAGAGGTGAATCTGACCGATACGGTAACCTGTTAGAGGTGAATCTGACCGATACGGTAACCTGTTAGAGGTGAATCTGACCGACACGGTAACCTGTTAGAGATGAATCTGACCGATACGGTAACCTGTTAGAGGTGAATCTGACCGACACGGTAACCTGTTAGAGGTGAATCTGACCGACACGGTAACCTGTTAGAGATGAATCTGACCGACACGGTAACCTGTCCTGTTAGAGGTGAATCTGACCGATACGGTAACCTGTCCTGTTAGAGGTGAATCTGACTGACACGGTAATCTGTTAGAGGTGAATCTGACTGACACGGTAACCTGTTAGAGGTGAATCTGACCGACACGGTAACGTGTTAGAGATGAATCTGACCGATACGGTAACCTGTTAGAGATGAATCTGACCGACACGGTAACCTGTTAGAGATGAATCTGACCGACACGGTAACCTGTCCTGTTAGAGGTGAATCTGACTGACACGGTAATCTGTTAGAGGTGAATCTGACTGACACGGTAACCTGTTAGAGGTGAATCTGACCGACACGGTAACCTGTTAGAGATGAATCTGACCGATACGGTAACCTGTTAGAGATGAATCTGACCGACACGGTAACCTGTTAGAGGTGAATCTGACCGATACGGTAACATGTTAGAGGTGAATCTGACCGACACGGTAACCTGTTAGAGGTGAATCTGACCGATACGGTAACCTGTTACAGGTGAATCTGACCGACACGGTAACCTGTTAGAGGTGAATCTGACCGACACGGTAACCTGTTAGAGATGAATCTGACCGACACGGTAACCTGTTAGAGGTGGATCTGACCGACACGGTAACCTGTCCTGTTAGAGGTGAATCTGACCGACACGGTAACCTGTCCTGTTAGAGGTGAATCTGAACGACACGGGAACCTGTCCTGTTAGAGGTGAATCTGACCGACACGGTAACCTGTTAGAGATGAATCTGACCGACACGGTAACCTGTTAGAGGTGAATCTGACCGACACGGTAACCTGTCCTGTTAGAGGTGAATCTGACCGACACGGTAACCTGTTAGAGGTGAATCTGACCGACACGGTAACCTGTTAGAGGTGAATCTGACCTACACGGTAACCTGTTAGAGGTGAATCTGACCGACACGGTAACCTGTTAGAGGTGAATCTGACCGATACGGTAACCTGTTAGAGGCGAATCTGACCGATACGGTAACCTGTTAGAGGTGAATCTGACCGACACGGTAACCTGTTATAGATGAATCTGACCGACACGGTAACCTGTTAGAGGTGAATCTGACCGACACGGTAACCTGTTAGAGATGAATCTGACCGACACGGTAACCTGTTAGAGGTGGATCTGACCGACACGGTAACCTGTCCTGTTAGAGGTGAATCTGACCGACACGGTAACCTGTCCTGTTAGAGGTGAATCTGACCGACACGGTAACCTGTCCTGTTAGAGGTGAATCTGACCGACACGGTAACCTGTTAGAGGTGAATCTGACCGACACGGTAACCTGTTAGAGGTGAATCTGACCGACACGGTAACCTGTTAGAGATTAATCTGACCGACACGGTAACCTGTCCTGTTAGAGGTGAATCTGACCGACACGGTAACCTGTTAGAGGTGAATCTGACCGACACGGTAACCTGTTAGAGATTAATCTGACCGACACGGTAACCTGTCCTGTTAGAGGTGAATCTGACCGATACGGTAACCTGTTAGAGGTGAATCTGACCGATGCGGTAACCTGTTAGAGATTAATCTGACCGACACGGTAACCTGTTAGAGGTGAATCTGACCGATACGGTAACCTGTTAGAGGTGAATCTGACTGACACAGTAACCTGTCCTGTTAGAGGTGAATCTGACCGATACGGTAACCTGTCCTGTTAGAGGTGAATCTGACCGACACGGTAATCTGTTGGAGGTGAATCTGACCGACACGGTAATCTGTTAGAGATCAATCTGACCGACACGGTAACCTGTCCTGTTAGAGGTGAATCTGACTGACACGGTAACCTGTTAGAGGTGAATCTGACCGACACGGTAACCTGTTAGAGATGAATCTGACCGACACGGTAACCTGTTAGAGGTTAATCTGACCGATACGGTAACCTGTTAGAGATGAATCTGACCGACACGGTAACCTGTTAGAGGTGAATCTGACCGATACGGTAACATGTTAGAGGTGAATCTGACCGATACGGTAACCTGTTAGAGGTGAATCTGACCGATACGGTAACCTGTTAGAGGTGAATCTGACCGATACGGTAACCTGTTAGAGGTGAATCTGACCGACACGGTAACCTGTTAGAGATGAATCTGACCGACACGGTAACCTGTTAGAGGTGAATCTGACCGATACGGTAACCTGTTAGAGGTGAATCTGACCGACACGGTAACCTGTTAGAGGTGAATCTGACCGATACGGTAACCTGTTAGAGGTGAATCTGACCGACACGGTAACCTGTCCTGTTAGAGGTGAATCTGACCGACACGGTAACCTGTCCTGTTAGAGGTGAATCTGACCGACACGGTAACCTGTCCTGTTAGAGGTGAATCTGACCGACACGGTAACCTGTTAGAGATGAATCTGACCGACACGGTAACCTGTTAGAGGTGAATCTGACCGATACGGTAACCTGTTAGAGGTGAATCTGACCGACATGGTAACCTGTCCTGTTAGAAGTGAATCTGACCGACACGGTAACCTGTTAGAGGTGAATCTGACCGACACGGTAACCTGTCCTGTTAGAGGTGAATCTGACCGACACGGTAACCTGTTAGAGGTGAATCTGACCGACACGGTAACCTGTTAGTGGTGAATCTGACCGACACGGTAACCTGTTAGTGGTGAATCTGACCGACACGGTAACCTGTCCTGTTAGAGGTGAATCTGACCGACACGGTAACCTGTCCTGTTAGAGGTGAATCTGACCGACACGGTAACCTGTTAGAGGTGAATCTGACCGACACGGTAACCTGTTAGAGGTGAATCTGACTGACACGGTAACCTGTTAGAGGTGAATCTGACCGACACGGTAACCTGTCCTGTTAGAGGTGAATCTGACCGACACGGTAACCTGTCCTGTTAGAGGTGAATCTGACCGACACGGTAACCTGTTAGAGGTGAATCTGACCGACACGGAAACCTGTTAGAGGTGAATCTGACTGACACGGTAACCTGTTAGAGGTGAATCTGACCGACACGGTAACCTGTCCTGTTAGAGGTGAATCTGACCGACACGGTAACCTGTTAGAGGTGGATCTGACCGACACGGTAACCTGTTAGAGGTGAATCTGACCGACACGGTAACCTGTTAGAGGTGGATCTGACCGACACGGTAACCTGTTAGAGGTGAATCTGACCGATACGGTAACCTGTTAGAGGTGAATCTGACCGACACGGTAATCTGTTAGAGGTGAATCTGACCGATACGGTAACCTGTTAGAGATGAATCTGACCGACACGGTAACCTGTTAGAGGTGAATCTGACCGATATGGTAACCTGTTAGAGGTGAATCTGACCGATACGGTAACCTGTTAGAGGTGAATCTGACCGACACGGTAACCTGTTAGAGGTGAATCTGACCGACACGGTAACCTGTTAGAGATTAATCTGACCGACACGGTAACCTGTTAGAGGTGGATCTGACCGACAAGGTAACCTGTCCTGTTAGAGGTGAATCTGACCGACACGGTAACCTGTCCTGTTAGAGGTGAATCTGACCGACACGGTAACCTGTCCTGTTAGAGGTGAATCTGACCGACACGGTAACCTGTTAGAGGTGAATCTGACCGACACGGTAACCTGTTAGAGATTAATCTGACCGACACGGTAACCTGTCCTGTTAGAGGTGAATCTGACCGATACGGTAACCTGTTAGAGGTGAATCTGACCGATGCGGTAACCTGTTAGAGATGAATCTGACCGACACGGTAACCTGTTAGAGGTGAATCTGACCGATACGGTAACCTGTTAGAGGTGAATCTGACCTACACGGTAACCTGTTAGAGGTGAATCTGACCGACACGGTAACCTGTTAGAGGTGAATCTGACCGACACGGTAACCTGTTAGAGGTGAATCTGACCGATACGGTAACCTGTTAGAGGTGAATCTGACCGATACGGTAACCTGTTAGAGATGAATCTCACCGATACGGTAACCTGTTAGAGGTGAATCTGACTGACACGGTAACCTGTCCTGTTAGAGGTGAATCTGACCGATACGGTAACCTGTTAGAGGTGAATCTGACCGACACGGTAACCTGTTAGAGGTGGATCTGACCGACACGGTATTCTGTTAGAGGTGAATCTGACCGATACGGTAACCTGTTAGAGATGAATCTGACCGATACGGTAACCTGTTAGAGGTGAATCTGACTGACACAGTAACCTGTCCTGTTAGAGGTGAATCTGACCGATACGGTAACCTGTCCTGTTAGAGGTGAATCTGACCGACACGGTAATCTGTTAGAGGTGAATCTGACCGACACGGTAATCTGTTAGAGATCAATCTGACCGACACGGTAACCTGTCCTGTTAGAGGTGAATCTGACTGACACGGTAACCTGTTAGAGGTGAATCTGACCGACACGGTAACCTGTTAGAGATGAATCTGACCGACACGGTAACCTGTTAGAGGTTAATCTGACCGATACGGTAACCTGTTAGAGATGAATCTGACCGACACGGTAACCTGTTAGAGGTGAATCTGACCGATACGGTAACATGTTAGAGGTGAATCTGACCGATACGGTAACCTGTTAGAGGTGAATCTGACCGATACGGTAACCTGTTAGAGGTGAATCTGACCGATACGGTAACCTGTTAGAGGTGAATCTGACCGATACGGTAACCTGTTAGAGGTGAATCTGACCGACACGGTAACCTGTTAGAGATGAATCTGACCGACACGGTAACCTGTTAGAGGTGAATCTGACCGATACGGTAACCTGTTAGAGGTGAATCTGACCGATACGGTAACCTGTTAGAGGTGAATCTGACTGACACGGTAACCTGTTAGAGGTGAATCTGACCGACACGGTAACCTGTCCTGTTAGAGGTGAATCTGACCGACACGGTAACCTGTCCTGTTAGAGGTGAATCTGACCGACACGGTAACCTGTCCTGTTAGAGGTGAATCTGACCGACACGGTAACCTGTTAGAGATGAATCTGACCGACACGGTAACCTGTTAGAGGTGAATCTGACCGATACGGTAACCTGTTAGAGGTGAATCTGACCGACATGGTAACCTGTCCTGTTAGAAGTGAATCTGACCGACACGGTAACCTGTTAGAGGTGAATCAAATCAAATCAAATTTATTTTATATAGCCCTTCGTACATCAGCTGATATCTCAAAGTGCTGTACAGAAACCCAGCCTAAAACCCCAAACAGCAAGCAATGCAGGTGAAGAAGCACGGTGGCTAGGAAAAACTCCCTAGAAAGGCCAAAACCTAGGAAGAAACCTAGAGAGGAACCAGGCTATGTGGGGTGGCCAGTCCTCTTCTGGCTGTGCCGGGTGGAGATTATAACAAAACATGGTCAAGATGTTCAAATGTTCATAAATGACCAGCATGGTCGAATAATAATAAGGCAGAATAGTTGAAACTGGAGCAGCAGCACAGTCAGGTGGACTGGGGACAGCAAGGAGTCATCATGTCAGGTATTCCTGGGGCATGGTCCTAGGGCTCAGGTCCTCCGAGAGAGAGAAAGAAAGAGAGAATTAGAGAGAGCATATGTGGGATGGCCAGTCCTCTTCTGGCTGTGCCGGGTGGAGATTATAACAGAACATGGCCAAGATGTTCAAATGTTCATAAATGATCAGCATGGTCGAATAATAATAAGGCAGAACAGTTGAAACTGGAGCAGCAGCACAGCCAGGTGGACTGGGGACAGCAAGGAGTCATCATGTCAGGTAGTCCTGGGGCATGGTCCTAGGGCTCAGGTCCTCCGAGAGAGAGAAAGAGAGAAGGAGAGAATTAGAGAACGCACACTTAGATTCACACAGGACACCGAATAGGACAGGAGAAGTACTCCAGATATAACAAACTGACCCTAGCCCCCCGACACATAAACTACTGCAGCATAAATACTGGAGGCTGAGACAGGAGGGGTCAGGAGACATTGTGGCCCACTCCGAGGACACCCCCGGACAGGGCCAAACAGGAAGGATATAACCCCACCCACTTTGCCAAAGCACAGCCCCCACACCACTAGAGGGATATCTTCAACCACCAACTTACCATCCTGAGACAAGGCTGAGTATAGCCCACAAAGACCTCCGCCACGGCACAACTTAAGGGGGGGGGGGGGGGGCGCCAACCCAGACAGGATGACCACATCAGTGACTCAACCCACTCAGGTGACGCACCTCCTCCAGGGACGGCATGAGAGAGCCCCAGTAAAGCCAGTGACTCAGCCCCTGTAATAGGGTTAGAGGCAGAGAATCCCAGTGGAAAGAGGGGAACCGGCCAGGCAGAGACAGCAAGGGTGGTTCGTTGCTCCAGAGCCTTTCCGTTCACCCTCCCACTCCTGGGCCAGACTACACTCAATCATATGACCCACTGAAGAGATGAGTCTTCAGTAGAGACTTAAAGGTTGAGACCGAGTTTGCGTCTCTGACATGGGTAGGCAGACCGTTCCATAAAAATGGAGCTCTATAGGAGAAAGCCCTGCCTCCAGCTGTTTGCTTAAAAATTCTAGGGACAATTAGGAGGCCTGCGTCTTGTGACCGTAGCGTACGTGTAGGTATGTACGGCAGGACCAAATCAGAGAGATAGATAGGAGCAAGCCCATGTAATGCTTTGTAGGTTAGCAGTAAAACCTTGAAATCAGCCCTTGCTTTGGCAGGAAGCCAGTGTAGAGAGGCTAGCACTGGAGTAATATGATCAAATTTTTTGGTTCTAGTCAGGATTCTAGCAGCCGTATTTAGCACTAACTGAAGTTTATTTAGTGCTTTATCCGGGTAGCCGGAAAGTAGAGCATTGCAGTAGTCTAACCTGGAAGTGACAAAATCTGACCGACACGGTAACCTGTCCTGTTAGAGGTGAATCTGACCGACACGGTAACCTGTTAGAGGTGAATCTGACTGACACGGTAACCTGTTAGAGGTGAATCTGACCGACACGGTAACCTGTCCTGTTAGAGGTGAATCTGACCGACACGGTAACCTGTTAGAGGTGAATCTGACCGACACGGTAACCTGTTAGAGATGAATCTGACCGACACGGTAACCTGTTAGAGGTGAATCTGACCGATACGGTAACCTGTTAGAGGTGAATCTGACCGACACGGTAACCTGTTAGAGGTGAATCTGACCGACACGGTAACCTGTTAGAGATGAATCTGACCGACACGGTAACCTGTCCTGTTAGAGGTGAATCTGACCGACACGGTAACCTGTCCTGTTAGAGGTGAATCTGACCGACACGGTAACCTGTCCTGTTAGAGGTGAATCTGACCGATACGGTAACCTGTTAGAGGTGAATCTGACCGACACGGTAACCTGTTAGAGGTGAATCTGACCGACACGGTAACCTGTTAGAGGTGAATCTGACCGACACGGTAACCTGTTAGAGGTGGATCTGACCGACACGGTAACCTGTTAGAGGTGAATCTGACCGATACGGTAACCTGTTAGAGGTGAATCTGACCGACACGGTAATCTGTTAGAGGTGAATCTGACCGATACGGTAACCTGTTAGAGATGAATCTGACCGATACGGTAACCTGTTAGAGGTGAATCTGACTGACACGGTAACCTGTCCTGTTAGAGGTGAATCTGACCGATACGGTAACCTGTCCTGTTAGAGGTGAATCTGACCGACACGGTAATCTGTTAGAGGTGAATCTGACTGACACGGTAACCTGTTAGAGGTGAATCTGACCGACACGGTAACCTGTTAGAGATGAATCTGACCGACACGGTAACCTGTTAGAGGTGAATCTGACCGATACGGTAACCTGTTAGAGGTGAATCTGACCGATACGGTAACCTGTTAGAGATGAATCTGACCGACACGGTAATCTGTTAGAGGTGAATCTGACCGATACGGTAACCTGTTAGAGGTGAATCTGACCGATACGGTAACCTGTTAGAGGTGAATCTGACCGATACGGTAACCTGTTAGAGGTGAATCTGACCGATACGGTAACCTGTTAGAGGTGAATCTGACCGACACGGTAACCTGTTAGAGATGAATCTGACCGACACGGTAACCTGTTAGAGGTGAATCTGACCGATACGGTAACCTGTTAGAGGTGAATCTGACCGACACGGTAACCTGTTAGAGGTGAATCTGACCGACACGGTAACCTGTTAGAGATGAATCTGACCGACACGGTAACCTGTCCTGTTAGAGGTGAATCTGACCGACACGGTAACCTGTCCTGTTAGAGGTGAATCTGACCGACACGGTAACCTGTCCTGTTAGAGGTGAATCTGACCGATACGGTAACCTGTTAGAGGTGAATCTGACCGACACGGTAACCTGTTAGAGGTGGATCTGACCGACACGGTAATCTGTTAGAGGTGAATCTGACCGATACGGTAACCTGTTAGAGATGAATCTGACCGATACGGTAACCTGTTAGAGGTGAATCTGACTGACACAGTAACCTGTCCTGTTAGAGGTGAATCTGACCGACACGGTAATCTGTTAGAGGTGAATCTGACCGATACGGTAACCTGTTAGAGGTGAATCTGACCGACACGGTAACCTGTTAGAGGTGAATCTGACCAACACGGTAACCTGTTAGAGGTGAATCTGACCGACACGGTAACCTGTTAGAGATGAATCTGACCGACACGGTAACCTGTTAGAGGTGGATCTGACCGACACGGTAACCTGTCCTGTTAGAGGTGAATCTGACCGACACGGTAACCTGTCCTGTTAGAGGTGAATCTGACCGACACGGTAACCTGTTAGAGGTGAATCTGACCGACACGGTAACCTGTTAGAGATTAATCTGACCGACACGGTAACCTGTCCTGTTAGAGGTGAATCTGACCGATGCGGTAACCTGTTAGAGATGAATCTGACCGACACGGTAACCTGTTAGAGGTGAATCTGACCGATACGGTAACCTGTTAGAGGTGAATCTGACCGACACGGTAACCTGTTAGAGGTGGATCTGACCGACACGGTAACCTGTTAGAGGTGAATCTGACCGACACGGTAACCTGTTAGAGGTGAATCTGACCGACACGGTAACCTGTTAGAGGTGAATCTGACCGATACGGTAACCTGTTAGAGGTGAATCTGACCGATACGGTAACCTGTTAGAGATGAATCTGACCGATACGGTAACCTGTTAGAGGTGAATCTGACTGACACGGTAACCTGTCCTGTTAGAGGTGAATCTGACCGATACGGTAACCTGTCCTGTTAGAGGTGAATCTGACCGACACGGTAATCTGTTAGAGGTGAGTCTGACCGACACGGTAATCTGTTAGGGATGAATCTGACCGACACGGTAACCTGTCCTGTTAGAGGTGAATCTGACTGACACGGTAATCTGTTAGAGGTGAATCTGACTGACACGGTAACCTGTTAGAGGTGAATCTGACCGACACGGTAACCTGTTAGAGGTGGATCTGACCGACACGGTAACCTGTTAGAGGTGGATCTGACCGACACGTTAACCTGTTAGAGGTGAATCTGACCGACACGGTAACCTGTTAGAGGTGAATCTGACCGACACGGTAACCTGTTAGAGGTGAATCTGACCGATACGGTAACCTGTTAGAGGTGAATCTGACCGATACGGTAACCTGTTAGAGATGAATCTGACCGATACGGTAACCTGTTAGAGGTGAATCTGACTGACACGGTAACCTGTCCTGTTAGAGGTGAATCTGACCGATACGGTAACCTGTCCTGTTAGAGGTGAATCTGACCGACACGGTAATCTGTTAGAGGTGAGTCTGACCGACACGGTAATCTGTTAGAGATGAATCTGACCGACACGGTAACCTGTCCTGTTAGAGGTGAATCTGACTGACACGGTAATCTGTTAGAGGTGAATCTGACTGACACGGTAACCTGTTAGAGGTGAATCTGACCGACACGGTAACCTGTTAGAGATGAATCTGACCGATACGGTAACCTGTTAGAGATGAATCTGACCGACACGGTAACCTGTTAGAGGTGAATCTGACCGATACGGTAACATGTTAGAGGTGAATCTGACCGATACGGTAACCTGTTAGAGGTGAATCTGACCGACACGTTAACCTGTTAGAGGTGAATCTGACCGACACGGTAACCTGTTAGAGGTGAATCTGACCGACACGGTAACCTGTTAGAGGTGAATCTGACCGATACGGTAACCTGTTAGAGGTGAATCTGACCGATACGGTAACCTGTTAGAGATGAATCTGACCGATACGGTAACCTGTTAGAGGTGAATCTGACTGACACGGTAACCTGTCCTGTTAGAGGTGAATCTGACCGATACGGTAACCTGTCCTGTTAGAGGTGAATCTGACCGACACGGTAATCTGTTAGAGGTGAGTCTGACCGACACGGTAATCTGTTAGAGATGAATCTGACCGACACGGTAACCTGTCCTGTTGGAGGTGAATCTGACTGACACGGTAATCTGTTAGAGGTGAATCTGACTGACACGGTAACCTGTTAGAGGTGAATCTGACCGACACGGTAACCTGTTAGAGATGAATCTGACCGATACGGTAACCTGTTAGAGATGAATCTGACCGACACGGTAACCTGTTAGAGGTGAATCTGACCGATACGGTAACATGTTAGAGGTGAATCTGACCGATACGGTAACCTGTTAGAGGTGAATCTGACCGATACGGTAACCTGTTAGAGGTGAATCTGACCGATACGGTAACCTGTTAGAGGTGAATCTGATCGATACGGTAACCTGTTAGAGGTGAATCTGACCGATACGGTAACCTGTTACAGGTGAATCTGACCGACACGGTAACCTGTTAGAGATGAATCTGACCGACACGGTAACCTGTTAGAGGTGGATCTGACCGACACGGTAACCTGTCCTTTTAGAGGTGAATCTGACCGACACGGTAACCTGTCCTGTTAGAGGTGAATCTGACCGACACGGGAACCTGTCCTGTTAGAGGTGAATCTGACCGACACGGTAACCTGTTAGAGATGAATCTGACCGACACGGTAACCTGTTAGAGGTGAATCTGACCGACACGGTAACCTGTCCTGTTAGAGGTGAATCTGACCGACACGGTAACCTGTTAGAGGTGAATCTGACCGACACGGTAACCTGTTAGAGGTGAATCTGACCGACACGGTAACCTGTTAGAGGTGAATCTGACCGACACGGTAACCTGTTAGAGGTGAATCTGACCGATACGGTAACCTGTTAGAGGTGAATCTGACCGATACGGTAACCTGTTGGAGGTGAATCTGACCGACACGGTAACCTGTTAGACATGAATCTGACCGACACGGTAACCTGTTAGAGGTGAATCTGACCGATACGGTAACCTGTTAGAGGTGAATCTGACCGATACGGTAACCTGTTAGAGGTGAATCTGACTGATACGGTAACCTGTTAGAGGTGAATCTGACCGACACGGTAACCTGTTAGAGATGAATCTGACCGACACGGTAACCTGTTAGAGGTGAATCTGACCGATATGGTAACCTGTTAGAGGTGAATCTGACCGATACGGTAACCTGTTAGAGGTGAATCTGACCGACACGGTAACCTGTTAGAGGTGAATCTGACCGACACGGTAACCTGTTAGAGATGAATCTGACCGACACGGTAACCTGTTAGAGGTGGATCTGACCGACACGGTAACCTGTCCTGTTAGAGGTGAATCTGACCGACACGGTAACCTGTCCTGTTAGAGGTGAATCTGACCGACACGGTAACCTGTCCTGTTAGAGGTGAATCTGACCGACACGGTAACCTGTTAGAGGTGAATCTGACCGACACGGTAACCTGTTAGAGATTAATCTGACCGACACGGTAACCTGTCCTGTTAGAGGTGAATCTGACCGATACGGTAACCTGTTAGAGGTGAATCTGACCGATGCGGTAACCTGTTAGAGATGAATCTGACCGACACGGTAACCTGTTAGAGGTGAATCTGACCGATACGGTAACCTGTTAGAGGTGAATCTGACCGACACGGTAACCTGTTAGAGGTGGATCTGACCGACACGGTAACCTGTTAGAGGTGAATCTGACCGACACGGTAACCTGTTAGAGGTGAATCTGACCGACACGGTAACCTGTTAGAGGTGAATCTGACCGATACGGTAACCTGTTAGAGGTGAATCTGACCGATACGGTAACCTGTTAGAGATGAATCTGACCGATACGGTAACCTGTTAGAGGTGAATCTGACTGACACGGTAACCTGTCCTGTTAGAGGTGAATCTGACCGATACGGTAACCTGTCCTGTTAGAGGTGAATCTGACCGACACGGTAATCTGTTAGAGGTGAATCTGACCGACACGGTAATCTGTTAGAGATGAATCTGACCGACACGGTAACCTGTCCTGTTAGAGGTGAATCTGACTGACACGGTAATCTGTTAGAGGTGAATCTGACTGACACGGTAACCTGTTAGAGGTGAATCTGACCGATACGGTAACCTGTTAGAGGTGAATCTGACCGATACGGTAACCTGTTAGAGGTGAATCTGACCGATACGGTAACCTGTTAGAGGTGAATCTGACCGACACGGTAACCTGTTAGTGATGAATCTGACCGACACGGTAACCTGTTAGAGGTGAATCTGACCGATACGGTAACCTGTTAGAGGTGAATCTGACCGATACGGTAACCTGTTACAGGTGAATCTGACCGACACGGTAACCTGTTAGAGGTGAATCTGACCGACACGGTAACCTGTTAGAGATGAATCTGACCGACACGGTAACCTGTTAGAGGTGGATCTGACCGACACGGTAACCTGTCCTGTTAGAGGTGAATCTGACCGACACGGGAACCTGTCCTGTTAGAGGTGAATCTGACCGACACGGTAACCTGTTAGAGATGAATCTGACCGACACGGTAACCTGTTAGAGGTGAATCTGACCGACACGGTAACCTGTCCTGTTAGAGGTGAATCTGACCGACACGGTAACCTGTTAGAGGTGAATCTGACCGACACGGTAACCTGTTAGAGGTGAATCTGACCGACACGGTAACCTGTTAGAGGTGAATCTGACCGACACGGTAACCTGTTAGAGGTGAATCTGACCGATACGGTAACCTGTTAGAGGTGAATCTGACCGATACGGTAACCTGTTAGAGGTGAATCTGACCGACACGGTAACCTGTTAGAGGTGAATCTGACCGACACGGTAACCTGTTAGAGATGAATCTGACCGACACGGTAACCTGTTAGAGGTGGATCTGACCGACACGGTAACCTGTCCTGTTAGAGGTGAATCTGACCGACACGGTAACCTGTCCTGTTAGAGGTGAATCTGACCGACACGGTAACCTGTTAGAGGTGAATCTGACCGACACGGTAACCTGTTAGAGGTGGATCTGACCGAAACGGTAACCTGTCCTGTTAGAGATGAATCTGACCGACACGGTAACCTGTCCTGTTAGAGGTGAATCTGACCGATACGGTAACCTGTTAGAGGTGAATCTGACCGACACGGTAACCTGTTAGAGGTGAATCTGACCGACACGGTAACCTGTTAGAGGTGAATCTGACCGACATGGTAACCTGTTAGAGGTGAATCTGACCGATACGGTAACCTGTTAGAGGTGAATCTGACCGATACGGTAACCTGTTAGAGGTGAATCTGACCGACACGGTAACCTGTTAGAGGTGAATCTGACCGACACGGTAACCTGTTAGAGATGAATCTGACCGACACGGTAACCTGTTAGAGATGAATCTGACCGACACGGTAACCTGTTAGAGGTGAATCTGACCGACACGGTAACCTGTCCTGTTAGAGGTGAATCTGACCGACACGGTAACCTGTTAGAAGTGAATCTGACCGACACGGTAACCTGTCCTTTTAGAGGTGAATCTGACCGACACGGTAACCTGTCCTGTTAGAGGTGAATCTGACCGACACGGGAACCTGTCCTGTTAGAGGTGAATCTGACCGACACGGTAACCTGTTAGAGATGAATCTGACCGACACGGTAACCTGTTAGAGGTGAATCTGACCGACACGGTAACCTGTCCTGTTAGAGGTGAATCTGACCGACACGGTAACCTGTTAGAGGTGAATCTGACCGACACGGTAACCTGTTAGAGGTGAATCTGACCGACACGGTAACCTGTTAGAGGTGAATCTGACCGACACGGTAACCTGTTAGAGGTGAATCTGACCGATACGGTAACCTGTTAGAGGTGAATCTGACCGATACGGTAACCTGTTGGAGGTGAATCTGACCGACACGGTAACCTGTTAGACATGAATCTGACCGACACGGTAACCTGTTAGAGGTGAATCTGACCGATACGGTAACCTGTTAGAGGTGAATCTGACCGATACGGTAACCTGTTAGAGGTGAATCTGACTGATACGGTAACCTGTTAGAGGTGAATCTGACCGACACGGTAACCTGTTAGAGATGAATCTGACCGACACGGTAACCTGTTAGAGGTGAATCTGACCGATATGGTAACCTGTTAGAGGTGAATCTGACCGATACGGTAACCTGTTAGAGGTGAATCTGACCGACACGGTAACCTGTTAGAGGTGAATCTGACCGACACGGTAACCTGTTAGAGATGAATCTGACCGACACGGTAACCTGTTAGAGGTGGATCTGACCGACACGGTAACCTGTCCTGTTAGAGGTGAATCTGACCGACACGGTAACCTGTCCTGTTAGAGGTGAATCTGACCGACACGGTAACCTGTCCTGTTAGAGGTGAATCTGACCGACACGGTAACCTGTTAGAGGTGAATCTGACCGACACGGTAACCTGTTAGAGATTAATCTGACCGACACGGTAACCTGTCCTGTTAGAGGTGAATCTGACCGATACGGTAACCTGTTAGAGGTGAATCTGACCGATGCGGTAACCTGTTAGAGATGAATCTGACCGACACGGTAACCTGTTAGAGGTGAATCTGACCGATACGGTAACCTGTTAGAGGTGAATCTGACCGACACGGTAACCTGTTAGAGGTGGATCTGACCGACACGGTAACCTGTTAGAGGTGAATCTGACCGACACGGTAACCTGTTAGAGGTGAATCTGACCGACACGGTAACCTGTTAGAGGTGAATCTGACCGATACGGTAACCTGTTAGAGGTGAATCTGACCGATACGGTAACCTGTTAGAGATGAATCTGACCGATACGGTAACCTGTTAGAGGTGAATCTGACTGACACGGTAACCTGTCCTGTTAGAGGTGAATCTGACCGATACGGTAACCTGTCCTGTTAGAGGTGAATCTGACCGACACGGTAATCTGTTAGAGGTGAATCTGACCGACACGGTAATCTGTTAGAGATGAATCTGACCGACACGGTAACCTGTCCTGTTAGAGGTGAATCTGACTGACACGGTAATCTGTTAGAGGTGAATCTGACTGACACGGTAACCTGTTAGAGGTGAATCTGACCGATACGGTAACCTGTTAGAGGTGAATCTGACCGATACGGTAACCTGTTAGAGGTGAATCTGACCGATACGGTAACCTGTTAGAGGTGAATCTGACCGACACGGTAACCTGTTAGTGATGAATCTGACCGACACGGTAACCTGTTAGAGGTGAATCTGACCGATACGGTAACCTGTTAGAGGTGAATCTGACCGATACGGTAACCTGTTACAGGTGAATCTGACCGACACGGTAACCTGTTAGAGGTGAATCTGACCGACACGGTAACCTGTTAGAGATGAATCTGACCGACACGGTAACCTGTTAGAGGTGGATCTGACCGACACGGTAACCTGTCCTGTTAGAGGTGAATCTGACCGACACGGGAACCTGTCCTGTTAGAGGTGAATCTGACCGACACGGTAACCTGTTAGAGATGAATCTGACCGACACGGTAACCTGTTAGAGGTGAATCTGACCGACACGGTAACCTGTCCTGTTAGAGGTGAATCTGACCGACACGGTAACCTGTTAGAGGTGAATCTGACCGACACGGTAACCTGTTAGAGGTGAATCTGACCGACACGGTAACCTGTTAGAGGTGAATCTGACCGACACGGTAACCTGTTAGAGGTGAATCTGACCGATACGGTAACCTGTTAGAGGTGAATCTGACCGATACGGTAACCTGTTAGAGGTGAATCTGACCGACACGGTAACCTGTTAGAGGTGAATCTGACCGACACGGTAACCTGTTAGAGATGAATCTGACCGACACGGTAACCTGTTAGAGGTGGATCTGACCGACACGGTAACCTGTCCTGTTAGAGGTGAATCTGACCGACACGGTAACCTGTCCTGTTAGAGGTGAATCTGACCGACACGGTAACCTGTTAGAGGTGAATCTGACCGACACGGTAACCTGTTAGAGGTGGATCTGACCGAAACGGTAACCTGTCCTGTTAGAGATGAATCTGACCGACACGGTAACCTGTCCTGTTAGAGGTGAATCTGACCGATACGGTAACCTGTTAGAGGTGAATCTGACCGACACGGTAACCTGTTAGAGGTGAATCTGACCGACACGGTAACCTGTTAGAGGTGAATCTGACCGACATGGTAACCTGTTAGAGGTGAATCTGACCGATACGGTAACCTGTTAGAGGTGAATCTGACCGATACGGTAACCTGTTAGAGGTGAATCTGACCGACACGGTAACCTGTTAGAGGTGAATCTGACCGACACGGTAACCTGTTAGAGATGAATCTGACCGACACGGTAACCTGTTAGAGATGAATCTGACCGACACGGTAACCTGTTAGAGGTGAATCTGACCGACACGGTAACCTGTTAGAGGTGAATCTGACCGACACGGTAACCTGTTAGAAGTGAATCTGACCGACACGGTAACCTGTTAGAGGTGAATCTGACCGACACGGTAACCTGTTAGAGGTGAATCTGACCGACACGGTAACCTGTTAGAGGTGAATCTGACCGATACGGTAACCTGTTAGAGGTGAATCTGACCGATACGGTAACCTGTTAGAGGTGAATCTGACCGACACGGTAACCTGTTAGAGGTGAATCTGACCGACACGGTAACCTGTTAGAGATGAATCTGACCGACACGGTAACCTGTTAGAGGTGGATCTGACCGACACGGTAACCTGTCCTGTTAGAGGTGAATCTGACCGACACGGTAACCTGTTAGAGGTGAATCTGACCGACACGGTAACCTGTTAGAGGTGGATCTGACCGAAACGGTAACCTGTCCTGTTAGAGATGAATCTGACCGACACGGTAACCTGTCCTGTTAGAGGTGAATCTGACCGATACGGTAACCTGTTAGAGGTGAATCTGACCGACACGGTAACCTGTTAGAGGTGAATCTGACCGACACGGTAACCTGTTAGAGATGAATCTGACCGACACGGTAACCTGTTAGAGATGAATCTGACCGACACGGTAACCTGTTAGAGGTGAATCTGACCGACACGGTAACCTGTCCTGTTAGAGGTGAATCTGACCGACACGGTAACCTGTTAGAAGTGAATCTGACCGACACGGTAACCTGTTAGAGGTGAATCTGACCGACACGGTAACCTGTTAGAGGTGAATCTGACCGACACGGTAACCTGTTAGAGGTGAATCTGACCGATACGGTAACCTGTTAGAGGTGAATCTGACCGATACGGTAACCTGTTAGAGGTGAATCTGACCGACACGGTAACCTGTTAGAGGTGAATCTGACCGACACGGTAACCTGTTAGAGATGAATCTGACCGACACGGTAACCTGTTAGAGGTGGATCTGACCGACACGGTAACCTGTCCTGTTAGAGGTGAATCTGACCGACACGGTAACCTGTCCTGTTAGAGGTGAATCTGACCGACACGGTAACCTGTTAGAGGTGAATCTGACCGACACGGTAACCTGTTAGAGGTGGATCTGACCGAAACGGTAACCTGTCCTGTTAGAGATGAATCTGACCGACACGGTAACCTGTCCTGTTAGAGGTGAATCTGACCGATACGGTAACCTGTTAGAGGTGAATCTGACCGACACGGTAACCTGTTAGAGGTGAATCTGACCGACACGGTAACCTGTTAGAGGTGAATCTGACCGACATGGTAACCTGTTAGAGGTGAATCTGACCGACACGGTAACCTGTCCTGTTAGAAGTGAATCTGACCGATACGGTAACCTGTTAGAGGTGAATCTGACCGACACGGTAACCTGTCCTGTTAGAGGTGAATCTGACCGACACGGTAACCTGTTAGAGATGAATCTGACCGACACGGTAACCTGTCCTGTTAGAGGTGAATCTGACCGATACGGTAACCTGTTAGAGGTGAATCTGACCGATACGGTAACCTGTCCTGTTAGAGGTGAATCTGACCGATACGGTAACCTGTTAGAGATGAATCTGACCGACACGGTAACCTGTCCTGTTAGAGGTGAATCTGACCGACACGGTAACCTGTTAGAGATGAATCTGACCGATACGGTAACCTGTTAGAGATGAATCTGACCGACACGGTAACCTGTCCTGTTAGAGGTGAATCTGACCGACACGGTAACCTGTTAGAGGTGAATCTGACCGACACGGTAACCTGTTAGAGGTGGATCTGACCGACACGGTAACCTGTTAGAGGTGAATCTGACCGACACGGTAACCTGTCCTGTTAGAAGTGAATCTGACCGATACGGTAACCTGTTAGAGATGAATCTGACCGACACGGTAACCTGTCCTGTTAGAGGTGAATCTGACCGACACGGTAACCTGTTAGAGGTGAATCTGACCGACACGGTAACCTGTTAGAGGTGAATCTGACCGATACGGTAACCTGTCCTGTTAGAGGTGAATCTGTATAAAATACAATCATATTACATGATGACTGACTGACCTGTGTATGTGTTGGTCCAGTCAAGGACCTTTGACCTCTGATGACTAATGGCTGTCTGTCCGTCCCAGGGTAAGGACCTGACGCGTGCCATGACTCGTGATGAAGTGGTAGCCAGGTTAGGTGACCAGGAGTGTGAGGTCAAGACTCTAGACAGCACTCACCTGTACTGTGAACCACCTGAGAAACAACCAGACAGTCTAGGGAGCAACCAACTGCCCAGCCTGAGGGTTTGTACACACACACACACACACACACTCACACACTCACACACACACGGTCAATACTGTACCTTATTCTTTGAGTTGGTATATCCTGACAGAACGACATCACTGTGTTCCTCAACCATCTCCACACCAGGAACTGGAATGAGATGATGCAGTTATTTAATGATTGAGGATGTTTACATGTATCTGTCCCTCTCTCTCCTCCTCCTCCCTCCGTATCTCTGTCCCTCTCTCCCCTCCTCTCCCTCTGTCCCTCTCCCCTCCTCCTCCCTCCGTATCTCTGTCCCTCTCTCCCCTCCTCTCCCTCTGTCCCTCTCTCCCCTCCTCCTCCCTCCGTATCTCTGTCCCTCTCTCCCCTCCTCCTCCCTCTGTCCCTCTCTCCCCTCCTCTCCCTCCGTATCTCTGTCCCTCTCTCCCCTCCTCTCCCTCTGTCCCTCTCTCCCCTCCTCTCCCACCTCCCTCTGTCCCTCTCTCCCCTCCTCTCCCTCTGTCCCTCTCTCCCCTCCTCTCCCTCCATATCTCTGTCCCTCTCTCCCCTCCTCTCCCACCTCCCTCTGTCCCTCTCTCCCTTCCTCTCCCTCTGTCCCTCTCTCCCCTCCTCTCCCTCTGTCCCTCTCTCCCCTCCTCTCTCTCCGTATCTCTGTCCCTCTCTCCCCTTCTCTCCCTCCGTATCTCTGTCCCTCTCTCCTCTCCTCTCCCTCCGTATCTCTGTCCCTCTCTCCCCTCCTCTCCCTCCGAATCTCTCTCCCTCTCTCTCTCTCCCTCCGAATCTCTCTCCCTCTCTCTCTCCCCTCCTCTTCCTCCGTATCTCTCTCATTTTCTCTCTCCCCTCCTCTCCCTCCATATCTCTCTCCCTCTCTCTCCCCTCCTCTCCCTCGTATCTCTCATTTTCTCTCTCCCCTCCTCTCCCTCCGTATCTCTCTCCCTCTCTCTCTCCTCTCCCTCCGTATCTCTCTCCCTCCGTATCTCTCTCCCCTCCTCTCCCTCCGTATCTCTCTCCCTCCGTATCTCTCTCCCTCTCTCTCTCCCCTCCTCTCCCTCGTATCTCTCTCATTTTCTCTCTCCCCTCCTCTCCCTCCGTATCTCTCTCCCTCAATATCTCTCTCCCTCTCTCTCTCCCCTCCTCTCCCTCGTATCTCTCTCATTTTCTCTCTCCCCTCCTCTCCCTCGTATCTCTCTCCCTCCGTATCTCTCTCTCTCCCCTCCTCTCCCTCCATATCTCTCTCCCTCTCTCTCTCCTCTCTTCTCCCTCTGTATCTCTCTCCCTCTCTCTCTCCCCTCATCTCCCTCCATATCTCTCTCCCTCTCTCTCTCCCCTCCTCTCCCTCCCTCTCTCCCCTCCTCTCCCTCTCTCTCTCCCCACTCTTTCACCCTCTTTCCCTCTCCCCTCTCTCTCCCTCTCTCTAGGTGGTAATGGGGAAGCTGAATGTAGACCTGGGTACAGTGCAGTATGATACAGAAGGCCTCTCACCTGTCCCTCTGGCTGCCCAGGTGGGTCTGGCTGCAGGGGCTGCTGTGGTGGTCCTAGTGGTGCTGGTCATCATCCTCATGTACAGGTCAGTAACACACTAACACACACTGACACACACACACACACACACACTAACACGCACACTAACACACACACTAACACGCACACTAACACACACACTAACACACACACTAACACACACACTAACACACACACTAACACACACTAACACACACACTAACACACACTAACACACACACACACTAACACACACACACACTAACACACAAACACACACTAACACACACACACACTAACACACACACACACACACACACACACTAATACACACACACACACACACACACACACACACACACACACACACATTAACACACACACACTAATACACACACACTAACACACACACACACAAACATACACCTACACTAACACACCCACACTAACACACACACAATAGCACACACACACACACACACTAACACACACACACTCACTCACACACACACACTCTAACACTCACTCACTGATCTATATACATTAATTAATGTTTTATTTGATTGATTGGTTGATTGAGTAACTAATTGATTGATAGTAGATGATTGATTACCTGATTGATTGATAATAAATTATTGATTACCTGATTGATTGATAGTTGATGATTGATTACCTGATTGATTGATAGTTGATGATTGATTACCTGATTGATTGATAGTAGATGATTGATTACCTGATTGATTGATAGTTGATGATTGATTATCTGATTGATTGATAGTTGATGATTGATTACCTGATTGATTGATAGTAGATGATTGATTAACTGATTGATTGATAGTTGATGATTGATTACCTGATTGATTGATAGTAGATGATTGATTACCTGATTGATAGCAGTTGCAGTGAATCCCAGGTGAGGTACTGTGTGTGTCTGTGTGCAGGAGGAAGAGCAAACAGGCTCTGAGAGACTACAAGAAGGTTCTGGTTCAGCTGGAGACTCTGGAGATCAATGTGGGAGACCAGTGCAGGAAGGAGTTCACAGGTAAATACTCCTATCAGCCTGTTTAGTTCAATAGAGACTTTGTCTGAAATGGTACCCTATGCCCTATATAGTGCCCTACTTTTGGCAAGGGCCAATGGAACTCTGTTCAAAATGAGTGCTTTACATAGGGGATAGTGCTTTACATAGGGGATAGTTATTTAGGGGATAGTTCTTTTCATAGAGGATAGTTCTTTACATAGGGGATAGTTCTTTACATAGGGGATAGTTCTTTACATAGAGGATAGTTCTTTACATAGGGGATAGTTCTTTACATAGGGGATAGTGCTTTACATAGAGGATAGTTCTTTACATAGGAGATAGTTCTTTACATAGGGATAGTTCTTTACATAGGGGATAGTGCTTTACATAGGGGCTAGTTCTTTAGGGGATAGTTCTTTACGTAGGGGATAGTGCTTTACATAGGGGATAGTTCTTTAGGGGATAGTTCTTTACATAGAGGATAGTTCTTTACATAGGGGATAGTTCTTTACATAGGGGATAGTTCTTTAGGGGATAGTTCTTTACATAGAGGATTGTTCTTTACATAGGGGATAGTTCTTTACATGGGGGATAGTTCTTTACATGGGGGATAGTTCTTTACATAGGGGATAGTGCTTTAGGGGATAGTTCTTAGGGGATTGTTCTTTGCATAGGGGATAGTTCTTTAGGGGATTGTTCTTTACATAGGGGATAGTTCCTTAGGGGATAGTTCTTTAGGGGTTGTTCTTTACATAGGGGATAGTTCTTTAGGGAATAGTTCTTTACATAGGGGATAGTTCTTTAGGGGATAGTTATTTACATAGGGGATAGTTCTTTACATAGGGGATAGTTCTTTAGGGGATAGTTCTTTAGGGGATAGTTCTTTAGGGGATAGTTCTTTACATAGGGGATAGTTCTTTACATAGGGGATAGTTCTTTAGGGGATAGTTCTTTAGGGGATAGTTCTTAGGGGATTGTTCTTTGCATAGGGGATAGTTCTTTAGGGGATTGTTCTTTACATAGGGGATAGTTCTTTAGGGGATAGTTCTTTACATAGGGGATAGTTCTTTAGGGGATAGTTCTTTAGGGGATAGTTCTTAGGGGATTGTTCTTTGCATAGGGGATAGTTCTTTAGGGGATTGTTCTTTACATAGGGGGTAGTTCCTTAGGGGATAGTTATTTAGGGGTTGTTCTTTACATAGGGGATAGTTCTTTAGGGAATTGTTCTTTACATAGGGGATAGTTCTTTAGGGGATAGTTCTTTAGGGGATAGTTCTTTAGGGGATAGTTCTTTACATAGGGGATAGTTCTTTAGGGGATAGTTCTTTACATAGGGGATAGTTCTTTACATAGGGGATAGTTCTTTACATAGGGGATAGTTCTTTAGGGGATAGTTCGTTAGGGGATAGTTCTTTAGGGGATAGTTCTTTAGGGGATATTTCTTTAGGGGATAGTTCTTTACATAGGGGATAGTTCTTTACATAGGGGATAGTTCTTTAGGGGATAGTTCTTTAGGGGATAGTTCTTTAGGGGATAGTTCTTTAGGGGATAGTTCTTAGGGGATTGTTCTTTGCATAGGGGATAGTTCTTTAGGGGATTGTTCTTTACATAGGGGATAGTTCTTTAGGGGATAGTTCTTTACATAGGGGATAGTTCTTTACATAGGGGATAGTTATTTAGGGGATAGTTCTTTAGGGGATAGTTCTTTAGGGGATAGTTCTTTAGGGGATAGTTCTTTACATAGGGGATAGTTCTTTAGGGGATAGTTCTTTAGGGGATAGTTCTTTAGGGGATAGTTCTTTAGGGGATAGTTCTTTACATAGGGGATAGTTATTTAAGGGATTGTTCTTTAGGGGATTGTTCTTTACATAGGGGATAGTTATTTAGGGGATAGTTCTTTACATATGGGATAGTTCTTTAGGGGACTGTTCTTTACATAGGGGATTGTTCTTTACATAGGGGATAGTTCTTTAGGGGATAGTTCTTTACATAGGGGATAATTCTTTACATAGGGGATAATTCTTTACATAGGGGATAGTTCTTTACATAGGGGATAGTTCTTTAGGGGATTGTTCTTTACATAGGGGATAGTTCTTTAGGGGACTGTTCTTTACATAGGGGATAGTTCTTTACATAGGGGATAGTTCTTTACATAGGGGATAGTGCTTTACATAGGGGATAGTTCTTTACATAGGGGATAGTTCTTCACATAGTGGATAGTTCTTCACATAGGGGATAGTTATTTAGGGGATAGTTCTTTACATAGGGGATAGTTCTTTACATAGGGGCTAGTTCTTTACATAGGGGATTGTTCTTTACATAGGGGATAGTTCTTTACATAGGGGATTGTTCTTTAGGGGATAGGTTGCCATTTTGGACGCATTGACACAGCTCCTGAGCCTTCATAAAGACAGGATTAATTTATCCTCCTCCTGTCCCCTCCTCTACAATCCTCTCTTCCACTTCTCTTCTCCCCTCCTTTTCTCACCCCTCCTCTCCTCCTCCCCTCCTCTTCTCCCTTCTTCTCCTCTCCCCTCCCATCCTCTTCTCCCCTCCTCTTCTCCCCTCCCCTTCTCCTCTCCCCGCCTCTTCTCCCCTCCTCTCCTTCTCCCCTTCTCCCCTCCTCTTCTCTTCTCCCCTCCTCTCCTTCTCCCCTCCTCTCCCCTCCTCTTCTCCCCTCCTCTTCTCCTCTCCCCGTCTCTTCTCCCCGTCTCTTCTCCCCTCGTCTCCTTCTCCCCTCCTCTTCTCCCCTTCTCTCCTTCTCCCCTCCTCTCCTTCTCCCCTCCTCTTCTCCCCTTCTCTCCTTCTCCCCTCCTCTCCTTCTCCCCTCCTCTACCCTCCTCTTCTCCCCTCCTCTCCTTCTCCCCTCCCCTCCTCTTCTCCCCTCTTCTCCCCTCCTCTTCTCCCCTCCTCCCCTCCTCTCCTCTCCTCCTCCCCTCCCCTCCTCTCCCCTCCCCTCTCCTCCTCTTCTCCCCTCCTCTTCTCCCCTCCTCTCCCCTCCCCTCTCCTCCTCTTCTCCCCTCCTCTTCTCCCCTCCTCTCCCCTCCCCTCCTTTTCTCCCCTCCTCTCCTCTCCTCCTCTCTCCTCCTCTCCCCTCCTCTCTACTCCTCTCCTCCTCCCCTCCCCTCCTCTTCTCCTCTCCCCCCCTCCTCTCCTCCTCTCTCCTCCTCTCCTCTCCTCCTCTCTCCTCCTCTCCTCTCCTCCTCTCTCCTCCCCAGATCTGATGACAGAGATGATGGATCTGAGTAGTGATGTGGGTGGACCAGGTATTCCTCTCCTGGACTATAAGACGTATGCAGAGCGCGTGTTCTTCCCCGGCCAGAGGGGGGCGCCCCTGAGTCAGAACCTGGACCTGCCAGAGTCCCGCAGACGGACGGTGGAACAGGGCCTGGGACAACTCAACAACCTCCTCAACAACAGACTGTTCCTTATCAGGGTGAGTAAATGGTTGGACATATAGACGAACAGACGGACAGATGGAAGTGCAGGCAGACGGACAGTGTCGGTTTGTCCAGACAAATCTGGTAGGAAGTGAGCTGGCAACCATTGGTTTGCTGGTATCAAATTCTAGATGCCGGCCCCTGCCATTGCGCCCTTGAGTAAGGTACTTAACTACCTTGAACATAGGGCCATAATATGGCTACCTCTCCAGGGGCGTCGTAATATGGCTACCTCTCCAGGGGCATCGTAATATGGCTACCTCTCCAGGGGCATCGTAATATGGCTACCTCTCCAGGGGGGTCGTAATATGGCTACCTCTCCAGGGGCATCGTAATATGGCTACCTCTCCAGGGGCATCGTAATATGGCTTTCTCTCCAGGGGCATCGTAATATGGCTACCTCTCCAGGGGCATCGTAATATGGCTACCTCTCCAGGGGCATCGTAATATGGCTACCTCTCCAGGGGCATCGTAATATGGCTACCTCTCCAGGGGCATCGTAATATGGCTACCTCTCCAGGGGCATCGTAATATGGCTACCTCTCCAGGGGCATCGTAATATTGCTACCTCTCCAGGGGCATCGTAATATGGCTTCCTCTCCAGGGGCATCGTAATATGGCTACCTCTCCAGGGGCATCGTAATATTGCTACCTCTCCAGGGGGGTCGTAATATGGCTTCCTCTCCAGGGGCATCGTAATATGGCTACCTCTCCAGGGGCATCGTAATATTGCTACCTCTCCAGGGGCATCGTAATATGGCTACCTCTCCAGGGGCATCGTAATATTGCTACCTCTCCAGGGGCATCGTAATATGGCTTCCTCTCCAGGGGCATCGTAATATGGCTACCTCTCCAGGGGCATCGTAATATTGCTACCTCTCCAGGGGGGTCGTAATATGGCTTCCTCTCCAGGGGCATCGTAATATGGCTACCTCTCCAGGGGCGTCGTAATATTGCTACCTCTCCAGGGGGGTCGTAATATGGCTTCCTCTCCAGGGGCATCGTAATATGGCTACCTCTCCAGGGGCATCGTAATATGGCTACCTCTCCAAGGGCATCGTAATATGGCTACCTCTCCAGGGGCATCGTAATATGGCTACCTCTCCAGGGGCATCGTAATATGGCTACCTCTCCAGGGGCATCGTAATATGGCTACCTCTCCAGGGGCATCGTAATATGGCTACCTCTCCAGGGGCATCGTAATATGGCTACCTCTCCAGGGGCATCGTAATATGGCTACCTCTCCAGGGGCATCGTAATATGGCTTCCTCTCCAGGGGCATCGTAATATGGCTACCTCTCCAGGGGCATCGTAATATTGCTACCTCTCCAGGGGGGTCGTAATATGGCTTCCTCTCCAGGGGCATCGTAATATGGCTACCTCTCCAGGGGCATCGTAATATTGCTACCTCTCCAGGGGGGTCGTAATATGGCTACCTCTCCAGGGGCATCGTAATATGGCTACCTCTCCAGGGGCATCGTAATATTGCTACCTCTCCAGGGGCATCGTAATATGGCTTCCTCTCCAGGGGCATCGTAATATGGCTACCTCTCCAGGGGCATCGTAATATTGCTACCTCTCCAGGGGGGTCGTAATATGGCTTCCTCTCCAGGGGCATCGTAATATGGCTACCTCTCCAGGGGCATCGTAATATTGCTACCTCTCCAGGGGGGTCGTAATATGGCTTCCTCTCCAGGGGCATCGTAATATGGCTACCTCTCCAGGGGCATCGTAATATGGCTACCTCTCCAGGGGCATCGTAATATGGCTACCTCTCCAGGGGCATCGTAATATGGCTACCTCTCCAGGGGGGTCGTAATATGGCTTCCTCTCCAGGGGCATCGTAATATGGCTACCTCTCCAGGGGGGTCGTAATATGGCTTCCTCTCCAGGGGCATCGTAATATGGCTACCTCTCCAGGGGCATCGTAATATGGCTACCTCTCCAGGGGGGTCGTAATATGGCTACCTCTCCAGGGGCATCGTAATATGGCTACCTCTCCAGGGGGGTCGTAATATGGCTACCTCTCCAGGGGGGGTCGTAATATGGCTACCAGCTGTTCCAGGCTCTCAGAGGGGATAAAGCAGAAGACACATTGGACTTTAAAGCAATCTATTCTCCTTCTCTTCCAGTTCATCCACACGCTGGAGGCCCAGCAGAACTTCTCCCAGCGTGACCGTGGCTACGTGGCGTCTCTCCTAACCATGGCCCTGCACGACAAGCTGGAGTACTTCACCGATGTCATGAAGACCTTACTGGGAGACCTGGTGCAGCAGTACGTCGCCAAGAACCCCAAACTCATGCTGCGCAGGTGGGTCTTTTAGCTCAGTGGGAACAACACAGTCTCAATGACCCAGGTTCGTGTTACAGAGGAGATTCAGTGAACCACACTTGTGTAATGAGCTTATCCTGAGGCCAAAAGGTCATACCTAGACTTTAGCCAGATGTTCACCTGTTAAATCCACTTCAATTAGTGTAGATGAAGGGGAGGAGGTAGGATTAATAAGCATTGAGACATGAATTATGTACGTTGTATTCAGAAAGTAGTCATGCCCATTTACTTTTTCCACATTTTGTTACGTTAGAGTCTTATTATCAAATGGATTAATGTACACACAATACCCCATAATGACAAAGCAAAAACAGGTTTGTTATTAGTTTCCCCCCTAACTGATAGTGGGGTGGTAGAATCCCAGTTTAGCTCAGTTTAGCTCAGCTGCCTACAGATCCAGCTCAGAGGGGTCCAGCTCAGACAGATCCAGCTCAGACAAATCCAGCTCAGAGAGGTCCAGCTCAGAGAGGTCCAGCTCAGAGAGGTCCAGCTCAGACAGATCCAGCTCAGACAAATCCAGCTCAGAGAGGTCCAGCTCAGAGAGGTCCAGCTCAGAGAGGTCCAGCTCAGACAGGTCCAGCTCAGACAGGTCCAGCTCAGACAGGTCCAGCTCAGAGAGGTCCAGCTCAGACAGGTCCAGCTCATACAGGTCCAGCTCAGAGAGATCCACCTCAGAGAGGTCCAGCTCAGAGAGATCCATCTCAGAGAGGTCCAGCTCAGACAGATCCAGCTCAGAGAGGTCCAGCTCAGACAGGTCCAGCACAGAGAGGAGCAGCTCAGACAGATCCAGCTCAGAGAGGCCCAGCTCAGAGAGGCCCAGCTCAGAGAGGTCCAGCTCAGAGAGGTCCAGCTCAGAGAGGTCCAGCTCAGACAGATTCAGCTCAGACAGGTCCAGCTCAGACAGGTCCAGCTCAGACAGATCCAGCTCAGAGAGGCCCAGCTCAGAGAGGCCCAGCTCAGAGAGGCCCAGCTCAGAGAGGTCCAGTTCAGACAGGTCCAGCTCAGAGAGGAGCAGCTCAGACAGATCCAGCTCAGAGAGGCCCAGCTCAGAGAGGCCCAGCTCAGAGAGGTCCAGCTCAGAGAGGCCCAGCTCAGAGAGGTCCAGCTCAGAGAGGCCCAGCTCAGACAGATCCAGCTCAGACAGGTCCAGCTCAGACAGGTCCAGCTCAGACAGATCCAGCTCAGAGGCCCAGCTCAGAGAGGTCCAGCTCAGAGAGGTCCAGCTCAGAGAGGTCCAGCTCAGACAGGTCCAGCTCAGAGAGGCCCAGCTCAGAGAGGCCCAGCTCAGAGAGGCCCAGCTCAGAGAGGCCCAGCTCAGAGAGGTCCAGCTCAGACAGATCCAGCTCAGACAGGTCCAGCTCAGACAGGTCCAGCTCAGAGAGGCCCAGCTCAGAGAGGCCCAGCTCAGAGAGGTCCAGCTCAGAGAGGTCCAGCTCAGAGAGGTCCAGCTCAGACAGATCCAGCTCAGAGAGGTCCAGCTCAGACAGGTCCAGCTCAGAGAGGTCCAGCTCAGAGAGGTCCAGCTCAGAGAGGTCCAGCTCAGACAGGTCCAGCTCAGACAGGTCCAGCTCAGACAGGTCCAGCTCATGAGCTCCATCAGCAGCAGATTTGTGTTTATTTATACCACCAAACTGCATGGATTCGTTCCTCTAATCAACCCGAATAGAAATTAATTGTTTAAAAGGGAAAGATGCCTACTACCCTCGTCATCAAGAATAATACTGTCCACCATGACTACTACCCTCGTCATCAAGAATAATACTGTCCACCATGACTACTACCCTCGTCATCAAGAATAATACTGTCCACCATGACTACTACCCTCCTCGTCATCAAGAATAATACTGTCCACCATGACTACTACCCTCCTCGTCATCAAGAATAATACTGTCCACCATGACTACTACCCTCCTCGTCATCAAGAATAATACTGTCCACCATGACTACTACCCTCCTCGTCATCAAGAATAATACTGTCCACCATGACTACTACCCTCGTCATCAAGAATAATACTGTCCACCATGACTACTACCCTCCTCGTCATCAAGAATAATACTGTCCACCATGACTACTACCCTCCTCGTCATCAAGAATAATACTGTCCACCATGACTACTACCCTCCTCGTCATCAAGAATAATACTGTCCACCATGACTACTACCCTCCTCGTCATCAAGAATAATACTGTCCACCATGACTACTACCCTCGTCATCAAGAATAATACTGTCCACCATGACTACTACCCTCGTCATCAAGAATAATACTGTCCACCATGACTACTACCCTCGTCATCAAGAATAATACTGTCCACCATGACTACTACCCTCGTCATCAAGAATAATACTGTCCACCATGACTACTACCCTCGTCATCAAGAATAATACTGTCCACCATGACTACTACCCTCGTCATCAAGAATAATACTGTCCACCATGACTACTACCCTCCTCGTCATCAAGAATAATACTGTCCACCATGACTACTACCCTCGTCATCAAGAATAATACTGTCCACCATGACTACTACCCTCCTCGTCATCAAGAATAATACTGTCCACCATGACTACTACCCTCGTCATCAAGAATAATACTGTCCACCATGACTACTACCCTCGTCATCAAGAATAATACTGTCCACCATGACTACTACCCTCCTCGTCATCAAGAATAATACTGTCCACCATGACTTCTACCCTCGTCATCAAGAATAATACTGTCCACCATGACTTCTACCCTCGTCATCAAGAATAATACTGTCCACCATGACTACTACCCTCCTCGTCATCAAGAATAATACTGTCCACCATGACTACTACCCTCCTCGTCATCAAGAATAATACTGTCCACCATGACTACTACCCTCCTCATCAAGAATAACACTGTCCACCATGACTACTACCCTCGTCATCATGAATAATACTGTCCACCATGACTACTACCCTCGTCATCAAGAATAATACTGTCCACCATGACTACTACCCTCGTCATCAAGAATAATACTGTCCACCATGCCTCTACTACCCTCCTCATCAAGAATAACACTGTCCACCATGACTACTACCCTCGTCATCATGAATAATACTGTCCACCATGACTACTACCCTCCTCGTCATCAAGAATAATACTGTCCACCATGACTACTACCCTCCTCGTCATCAAGAATAATACTGTCCACCATGACTACTACCCTCGTCATCAAGAATAATACTGTCCACCATGACTACTACCCTCCTCGTCATCAAGAATAATACTGTCCACCATGACTACTACCCTCGTCATCAAGAATAATACTGTCCACCATGACTACTACCCTCGTCATCAAGAATAATACTGTCCACCATGACTACTACCCTCCTCGTCATCAAGAATAATACTGTCCACCATGACTACTACCCTCGTCATCAAGAATAATACTGTCCACCATGACTACTACCCTCCTCGTCATCAAGAATAATACTGTCCACCATGACTACTACCCTCGTCATCAAGAATAATACTGTCCACCATGACTACTACCCTCCTCGTCATCAAGAATAATACTGTCCACCATGACTACTACCCTCGTCATCAAGAATAATACTGTCCACCATGACTACTACCCTCCTCGTCATCAAGAATAATACTGTCCACCATGACTTCTACCCTCGTCATCAAGAATAATACTGTCCACCATGACTACTACCCTCGTCATCAAGAATAATACTGTCCACCATGACTACTACCCTCCTCATCAAGAATAATACTGTCCACCATGACTACTACCCTCGTCATCAAGAATAATACTGTCCACCATGACTACTACCCTCGTCATCAAGAATAATACTGTCCACCATGACTACTACCCTCGTCATCAAGAATAATACTGTCCACCATGACTACTACCCTCGTCATCAAGAATAATACTGTCCACCATGACTACTACCCTCGTCATCAAGAATAATACTGTCCACCATGACTACTACCCTCCTCATCAAGAATAATACTGTCCACCATGACTACTACCCTCGTCATCAAGAATAATACTGTCCACCATGACTACTACCCTCGTCATCAAGAATAATACTGTCCACCATGACTACTACCCTCCTCGTCATCAAGAATAATACTGTCCACCATGACTACTACCCTCGTCATCAAGAATAATACTGTCCACCATGACTACTACCCTCCTCGTCATCAAGAATAATACTGTCCACCATGACTACTACCCTCCTCATCAAGAATAACACTGTCCACCATGACTACTACCCTCCTCGTCATCAAGAATAATACTGTCCACCATGACTACTACCCTCCTCGTCATCAAGAATAATACTGTCCACCATGACTACTACCCTCGTCATCAAGAATAATACTGTCCACCATGACTTACAACTTCTCTTTCTCTCTGTCCGCCTGTCTGTCTGCCTCTCTGTCTCTCTGTCCGCCTGTCTGTCTGCCTCTCTGTCTCTCTGTCCGCCTGTCTGTCTGTCTGTCTGCCTCTCTTTCTCTCTGTTCTGCCTGTCATTCTGCCTCTCTGTCTCTCTGTCCGCCTGTCATTCTGCCTGTCTATCTGTCTTTCTCTCTGTCTGTCTGTCTGTCAGGACGGAGACGGTGGTGGAGAAGATGCTAACCAACTGGATGTCCATCTGTCTCTACTCCTTCCTCAAGGTACAGATGTGTGTGTGTCTGCGCGTGCGTGTGTCTGTGTTTTTCTGTCTGTCTGTCTGTCTGTCTGTCTGTCTGTCTGTCTGCGTGTGCTTGTGTGTGTTTGCGTGTGTGCGTGTTTGCGTGCGTGTGTGCGTGCGTGCGTGTGTGTGTGTGTGTGAGCGCACGCGGAGCTAAATGTCTCCATTTTGTACACATTTTCTGACGTCCCCATTTTTCCCATGAACGTGTGTATCTGACTCTCCTACTGTGTGTGTGTCTGTGTCTGTGTACCCCTGTAGGAGGTGGCTGGGGAGCCCCTGTATATGCTGTACAGAGCCATCAAGTACCAAGTGGATAAGGGACCAGTAGACGCTGTGACGGGGAAGGCCAAGCGCACCCTGAACGACAGCCATCTACTGAGAGAGGACATCGACTACTGCTCTATCGTATGTCTCAGCCAAGCTCTCCCTCTCTCCTCTCTACTCTCTCTCTGTCTCTGTCTCTCTGTCTCTCTCTCTGTCTCTCTCTCTGTCTCTCTCTCTGTCTCTGTCTCTCTGTCTCTCTCTCTGTCTCTCTCTCTGTCTCTGTCTCTCTGTCTCTCTCTCTGTCTCTCTCTCTGTCTCTCTGTCTCTGGGCTTTTTCTTTTAGTTAATTCACTGCCAGACCAAATCCACCAGAGGCACTGATTGTTAGTCCCATGTAGCTGGGACCATTGGACATGTTCAACCATGGTATTTCCTATTTGAAGGACTGTCTGCTGCTCTGATTCTGTTTGTTGTCCAGTTGATTCTTTATTCCCGAAGAATGTTAAGTTGTCCCTGATCTGTTGGTGACAGTAGGGTCATCTGGGTAGAGCAGGAGGGGCTACAGACCTGTCCAACAACACTGCTAGTTTGTTGAAGTAGACGTTCTCACTCCTCGCCCCCCTTGTGCAAAGAACTCTGTTCTTTTATTTTTCAGTTTAATACTACATGTGTTTTTAGATGTGGTATATTTTACCCCCAACGCCGCTTTGGAGGGTTCTGTAATATAATCCATCATCCATATGGAATCAAAAGCCATATGGAAAATCAACAAAACACGCAAATAAAACCCATTCCGACTAGTAGTTATTATGCTGACGTTGCTTCCAGAGGCAGTTTGGAACTCGGTAGTGAGCGTTGCACCCGAGGACAGATGATTTTTACGCGCTTCAGCACTCGGCGGTCCCGTTCTGTGAGCTTGTGTGGCCTACCACTTCGCGGCTGAGCCGTTGTTGCTCCTATACTTTTCTACTTCACAATAACAAAAGCACTTATAGTGCAGTGTTAACAGGGCAGAAATGTGATGAACTACCTTGTTGGAAAGGTTGTCATCCTATGACGGTGCCACGATGAAAGTCACAGAGCTTTTCAGTATGGGCCATTCTACCACCGATGTTTGTCTATGGAGATTGCATGGGTGTGTGCCCGATTTTATCCACCTGTCAGCAACGGGTGTGGCTGAAATAGCCGAATCCACTCATTTGAAGGGGTGTCCACATACTTTTGGCCGTGTAGTGTATCAGGGAAGCAGCCACTCTCCAAAACCAGGTTGAATAGTTAGAATAAGTTTATTTAATTCCTGATGCTGTCAGGGACACCTTTCAGGTGTCTTTAAGGCTTTTCTTCCAAAGTTCATTCTCAGTCATTTGTTAGTCAGTTGGGTTCTGGTTGTTTTTAATTGTGTTTTCTAGGAAGATGAGTTTTTCTTGCGTATTGTTTTGGTTTAAAGTAAGGTCTTGTGATGGTATTCTCTCTCTCTCTCTCTCTCTCTCTCTCTCTCTCTACTCTTCCTCTCTCTCTCTCTCTCGCTCTCTCTCTCTCTCTCTCTCTCTCTCTCTCTCTCTCTCTCTCTCTCTCTCTCTCTCTCTCTCTCTCTCTCTCTCTCTCTCTCTCTCTCTCTCTCTCTCTCTCTCTCTCTCTCTCTCTCTCTTTCTCTCTCTCTCTCTCTTTCTCTCTCTCTCTCTTTCTCTCTCTCTGCTCTCTCTCTACTCTTCCTCTGCTCTCTCTCTCTCTACTCTTCCTCTCTCTCTCGCTCTCTCTCCCTCCCTCTCTCTCTCTCTCTCTCCCTCTCTCTCTCTCTCTCTACTCTTCCTCTTCCTCTCTCTCTCTCTCGCTCTCTCTCCCTCCCTCTCTCTCTCTCTCTCTCTACTCTTCCTCTCTCTCTCTCTACTCTTCCTCTCTCTCTCTCTCTCTCTCTGCTCTCTCTCTCTCTGCTCTCTCTGTCTCTGCTCTCTCTGTCTCTGCTCTCTCTCTCTGTCTCTCTCTGCTCTCTCTCTCTCTCTCTCTCTCTCTCTCTCTCTCTGTCTCTCTCTCCTCTTCCAACTCTTTACTACCCTGCTGTTTGATATCAAGTTTCTGAGCCTACCTTAGTTTCCTTGGTTTGTGTGTTGACATCGTCACCCCTCCTCTCTCCCCTGGTCAGACTCTGACGGTGATGGTGAAGAGTGGTGTGGAGGTGCAGCCGTGTCCCGTCAAGGTGTTGGACACCGACACCATCACACAGGTCAAAGACAAGATCCTAGACCAGATCTATAAAGGAGCTCCCTTCTCACAGAGACCTGCTGCAGACTCACTAGACCTGGGTAAGGAACAGAGACCTGGGTAAGGAACAGAGGCCTGGGTAAGGAACAGAGACCTGGGTAAAAAATAGAGGCCTGGGTAAGGAATAGAGGCCTGGGTAAGGAATAGAGGCCTGGGTAAGGAATAGAGGCCTGGGTAAGGAATAGAGGCCTGGGTAAGGAAGAGAGGCCTGGGTAAGGAATAGAGTCCTGGGTAAGGAAGAGAGGCCTGGGTAAGGACTAGAGGCCTGGGTAAGGAAGAGAGGCCTGGGTAAGGAATAGAGGCCTGGGTAAGGAATAGACCAGTGCAGTGGTTTCCAGAACCAATGTAAGGAATAATGAACCCATTTAGTTGGTAAAGCACCTTTCGTTCAACGCTTTGCAGCCCAAAGTGCAAACCGATATTTATTTGAAACCACACTCGGGTAATAAACACATTTACCTGAGGCCTGACATGTGTTAGCTAACTCAGTCTTGTAGCATTCAGGCAACCCGGGTTCAACCCAGTCTTGCAGCATTCAGACAACCCGGGTTCAACTCAGTCTTGTAGCATTCAGACAACCCGGGTTCAACCCAGTCTTGCAGCATTCAGACAACCTGGGTTCAACCCAGTCTTGTAGCATTCAGACAACCCGGGTTCAACCCAGTCTTGCAGCATTCAGACAACCTGGGTTCAACCCAGTCTTGCAGCATTCAGACAACCTGGGTTCAACCCAGTCTTGCAGCATTCAGACAACCCGGGTTCAACCCAGTCTTGTAGCATTCAGACAACCCGGGTTCAACCCAGTCTTGCAGCATTCAGACAACCTGGGTTCAACCCAGTCTTGTAGCATTCAGGCAAACCGGGTTCAACCCAGTCTTGCAGCATTCAGACAACCTGGGTTCAACCCAGTCTTGCAGCATTCAGACAACCTGGGTTCAACCCAGTCTTGCAGCATTCAGACAACCCGGGTTCAACCCAGTCTTGTAGCATTCAGACAACCCGGGTTCAACCCAGTCTTGCAGCATTCAGACAACATATATGATTTGTCTCGTCAGAATGGCGCTCGGGACAGGCGGGTCACCTGACACTGTCAGACGATGACGTCACAGCGATCGTCCAGGGGCGCTGGAAGAAACTCAACACTCTGCAGCACTACAAGGTACCACACACACACACACACACACACACACACACATCCACTACACACAGAGACCACTATACAACCACCACTACACACAGAGACCACTATAGTGGTGTTCAGCAGGAGTGCAGAGTGGTGTTCAGCAGGAGTGCAGAGTGGTGTTCAGTAGGAGTGCAGAGTGGTGTTCAGTAGGAGTGCAGAGTGGTGTTCAGCAGGAGTGCAGAGTGGTGTTCAGCAGGAGTGCAGAGTGGTGTTCAGTAGGAGTGCAGAGTGGTGTTCAGTAGGAGTGCAGAGTCTTGTTCAGTAGGAGTGCAGAGTGGTGTGCAGAGTGGTGTTCAGTAGGAGTGCAGAGTGATGTTCAGTAGGAGTGCAGAGTGGTGTTCAGTAGGAGTGCAGAGTGGTGTTCAGTAGGAGTGCAGAGTGGTGTTCAGTAGGAGTGCAGAGTGGTGTTCAGTAGGAGTGCAGAGTCTTGTTCAGTAGGAGTGCAGAGTGGTGTGCAGAGTGGTGTTCAGTAGGAGTGCAGAGTGGTGTTCAGTAGGAGTGCAGAGTGGTGTTCAGTAGGAGTGCAGAGTGGTGTTCAGCAGGAGTGCAGAGTGGTGTTCAGTAGGAGTGCAGAGTGATGTTCAGTAGGAGTGCAGAGTGATGTTCAGTAGGAGTGCAGAGTCTTGTTCAGTAGGAGTGCAGAGTGGTGTTCAGTAGGAGTGCAGAGTGGTGTTCAGTAGGAGTGCAGAGTGGTGTTCAGTAGGAGTGCAGAGTGGTGTTCAGCAGGAGTGCAGAGTGGTGTTCAGTAGGAGTGCAGAGTGATGTTCAGTAGGAGTGCAGAGTGGTGTTCAGTAGGAGTGCAGAGTGGTGTTCAGTAGGCACAAAACAGGAAACAACTGGAAGGTGGAGAGCCTGTCTTATCCAATCAGAAACACTAACCCTTGTGCTGATGTGTTCCCCACTGAACACGGCTTGGATGTTGATAGCTTTTGGTGTTTTCTCTCCTCAGGTGCCAGACGGAGCTACAGTGGCTCTGATCCCCAGATCAGCTGCTGTCGTGGGGATTCACCAGGTCTACCAGACTGGAGAGAGTAAACACTGTTATATTACTGTAGAACCTGTTATTATAGAACCTGTTATACTATAGAACCTGTTATTATAGAACCTGTTATACTATAGAACCTGTTATACTATAGAACCTGTTATTATAGAACCTGTTATACTATAGAACCTGTTATTATAGAACCTGTTATACTACTATAGAACCTGTTATACTATAGAACCTGTTATACTATAGAACCTGTTATTATAGAACCTGTTATACTATAGAACCTGTTATACTATAGAACCTGTTATTATAGAACCTGTTATACTATAGAACCTGTTATTATAGAACCTGTTATACTACTATAGAACCTGTTATACTATAGAACCTGTTATACCACTATAGAACCTGTTATACTATAGAACCTGTTATACTACTATAGAACATGTTATACTACTATAGAACCTGTTATACTACTATAGAACCTGTTATACTATAGAACCTGTTATACTATAGAACCTGTTATACTACTATAGAACCTGTTATACTACTATAGAACCTGTTATACTACTATAGAACCTGTTATACTATAGAACCTGTTATACTATAGAACCTGTTATACTACTATATAACCTGTTATACTACTATAGAACCTGTTATACTACTATAGAACCTGTTATACTACTATAGAACCTGTTATACTACTATAGAACATGTTATACTATAGAACCTGTTATACTACTATAGAACCTGTTATACTACTATAGAACCTGTTATACTATAGAACCTGTTATACTACTATAGAACCTGTTATACTATAGAACCTGTTATACTACTATAGAACCTGTTATACTACTATAGAACATGTTATACTATAGAACCTGTTATACTGTAGAACCTGTTATACTATAGAACCTGTTATACTACTATAGAACCTGTTATACTACTATAGAACCTGTTATACTACTATAGAACCTGTTATACTATAGAACCTGTTATACTACTATAGAACCTGTTATACTACTATAGAACCTGTTATACTAATATAGAACCTGTTATACTATAGAACCTGTTATACTAATATAGAACCTGTTATACTATAGCACCTGTTATACTATAGAACCTGTTATACTAATATAGAACCTGTTATACTATAGAACCTGTTATACTACTATAGAACCTGTTATACTATAGCACCTGTTATACTAATATAGAACCTGTTATACTACTATAGAACCTGTTATACTACTATAGAACCTGTTATACTACTATAGAACCTGTTATACTACTATATAACCTGTTATACTACTATAGAACCTGTTATACTACTATAGAACCTGTTATACTATAGAACCTGTTATACTACTATAGAACCTGTTATACTATGGAACCTGTTATACTACAGAACCTGTTATACTACGGAACCTGTTATACTACAGAACCTGTTATACTATAGAACCTGTTATACTACTATAGAACCTGTTATACTACTATAGAACCTGTTATACTATAGAACCTGTTATACTACTATAGAACCTGTGATACTACTATAGAACCTGTTATACTATAGAACCTGTTATACTACTATAGAACCTGTTATACTATAGAACCTGTTATACTACTATAGAACCTGTTATACTACTATAGAACCTGTTATACTACTATAGAACCTGTTATACTACTATATAACCTGTTATACTACTATAGAACCTGTTATAATACTATAGAACCTGTTATACTATAGAACCTGTTATACTACTATAGAACCTGTTATACTATGGAACCTGTTATACTACAGAACCTGTTATACTACGGAACCTGTTATACTACAGAACCTGTTATACTATAGAACCTGTTATACTACTATAGAACCTGTTATACTACTATAGAACCTGTTATACTACTATAGAACCTGTTATACTACTATAGAACCTGTTATACTATAGAACCTGTTATACTATAGAACCTGTTATACTACTATAGAACCTGTTATACTATAGAACCTGTTATACTATAGAACCTGTTATACTACTATAGAACCTGTTATACCATATAACCTGTTATACTACTATAGAACCTGTTATACTACTATAGAACCTGTTATACTATAGAACCTGTTATACTATAGAACCTGTTATACTACTATATAACCTGTTATACTACTATAGAACGTGTTATACTACTATATAACCTGTTATACTACTATAGAACCTGTTATACTATAGAACCTGTTATACTATAGAACCTGTTATACTACAATAGAACATGTTATACTACTATAGAACATGTTATACTATAGAACCTGTTATACCATAGAACCTGTTATACTACTATAGAACCTGTTATACTACTATAGAACCTGTTATACTATAGAACCTGTTATACTATAGAACCTGTTATACTATAGAACCTGTTATACTACTATAGAACCTGTTATACTAATATAGAACCTGTTATACTAATATAGAACCTGTTATACTAATATAGAACCTGTTATACTACTATAGAACCTGTTATACTACTATAGAACCTGTTATACTATAGAACCTGTTATACTATATAGAACATGTTATACTATAGAACCTGTTATACCGTAGAACCTGTTATACTACTATAGAACCTGTTATACTATAGAACCTGTTATACTACTATAGAACCTGTTATACTATAGAACCTGTTATACCATAGAACCTGTTATACCATAGAACCTGTTATACCATATAACCTGTTATACTATAGAACCTGTTATACTATAGAACCTGTTATACTGTAGAACCTGTTATACCGTAGAACCTGTTATACTACTATAGAACCTGTTATACTATAGAACCTGTTATACCATAGAACCTGTTATACCATAGAACCTGTTATACCATATAACCTGTTATACTATAGAACCTGTTATACTATAGAACCTGTTATACTATAGAACCTGTTATACTATAGAACCTGTTATACCATATAACCTGTTATACTATAGAACCTGTTATACTATAGAACCTGTTATACTGTAGAACCTGTTATACTATAGAACCTGTTATACTATAGAACCTGTTATACCATATAACCTGTTATACTATACAACCTGTTATACTATAGAACCTGTTATACTATAGAACCTGTTATACCATATAACCTGTTATACTAATATAGAACCTGTTATACTATAGAACCTGTTATACTATAGAACCTGTTATACTATAGAACCTGTTATACTACTATAGAACCTGTTATACTAATATAGAACCTGTTATACTAATATAGAACCTGTTATACTAATATAGAACCTGTTATACTACTATAGAACCTGTTATACTACTATAGAACCTGTTATACTATAGAACCTGTTATACTATATAGAACATGTTATACTATAGAACCTGTTATACCGTAGAACCTGTTATACTACTATAGAACCTGTTATACTATAGAACCTGTTATACTACTATAGAACCTGTTATACTATAGAACCTGTTATACCATAGAACCTGTTATACCATAGAACCTGTTATACCATATAACCTGTTATACTATAGAACCTGTTATACTATAGAACCTGTTATACTATAGAACCTGTTATACTGTAGAACCTGTTATACCGTAGAACCTGTTATACTACTATAGAACCTGTTATACTATAGAACCTGTTATACCATAGAACCTGTTATACCATAGAACCTGTTATACCATAGAACCTGTTATACCATAGAACCTGTTATACTATAGAACCTGTTATACCATAGAACCTGTTATACCATAGAACCTGTTATACCATAGAACCTGTTATACTATAGAACCTGTTATACTATAGAACCTGTTATACTATAGAACCTGTTATACTATAGAACCTGTTATACCATAGAACCTGTTATACTATAGAACCTGTTATACTATAGAACCTGTTATACTATAGAACCTGTTATACTGTAGAACCTGTTATACCGTAGAACCTGTTATACTACTATAGAACCTGTTATACTATAGAACCTGTTATACCATAGAACCTGTTATACCATAGAACCTGTTATACCATATAACCTGTTATACTATAGAACCTGTTATACTATAGAACCTGTTATACTACTATAGAACCTGTTATACTATAGAACCTGTTATACTATAGAACCTGTTATACTGTAGAACCTGTTATACTATAGAACCTGTTATACTATAGAACCTGTTATACCATATAACCTGTTATACTATAGAACCTGTTATACTGTAGAACCTGTTATACTGTAGAACCTGTTATACTGTAGAACCTGTTATACTATAGAACCTGTTATACTATAGAACCTGTTATACTATACAACCTGTTATACTACTATAGAACCTGTTATACCATATAACCTGTTATACTATACAACCTGTTATACTGTAGAACCTGTTATACTATACAACCTGTTATACTACTATAGAACCTGTTATACCATATAACCTGTTATACTATACAACCTGTTATACTGTAGAACCTGTTATACTATAGAACCTGTTATACTATAGAACCTGTTATACCATAGAACCTGTTATACTACTATAGAACATACTATATAGCCTGTTATAATACTATATAGCCTGTTATAATACTATATAGCCTGTTATACTACAATATAGCCTGTTATAATACTATATAGCCTGTTATAATACTATATAGCCTGTTATAATACTATATAGCCTGTTATAATACTATATAGCCTGTTATAATACTATATAGCCTGTTTAATACTATATAGCCTGTTATAATACTATATAGCCTGTTATAATACTATATAGCCTGTTTAATACTATATAGCCTGTTATACTACTATATAGCCTGTTATAATACTATATAGCCTGTTTAATACTATATAGCCTGTTTAATACTATATAGCCTGTTATAATACTATATAGCCTGTTATAATACTATATAGCCTGTTATAATACTATATAGCCTGTTATAATACTATATAGCCTGTTTAATACTATATAGCCTGTTATAATACTATATAGCCTGTTATAATACTATATAGCCTGTTATAATACTATATAGCCTGTTTAATACTATATAGCCTGTTATAATACTATATAGCCTGTTATAATACTATATAGCCTGTTATAATACTATATAGCCTGTTATAATACTATATAGGCTGTTTAATACTATATAGCCTGTTATAATACTATATAGCCTGTTATAATACTATATAGCCTGTTATAATACTATATAGCCTGTTATAATACTATATAGCCTGTTATAATACTATATAGCCTGTTATAATACTATATAGCCTGTTTAATACTATATAGCCTGTTTAATACTATATAGCCTGTTATAATACTATATAGCCTGTTTAATACTATATAGCCTGTTATAATACTATATAGCCTGTTATAATACTATATAGCCTGTTTAATACTATATAGCCTGTTATAATACTATATAGCCTGTTTAATACTATATAGCCTGTTATAATACTATATAGCCTGTTATAATACTATATAGCCTGTTATAATACTATATAGCCTGTTATACTACTATATAGCCTGTTATAATACTATATAGCCTGTTATACTACTATATAGCCTGTTATAATACTATATAGCCTGTTATAATACTATATAGCCTGTTTAATACTATATAGCCTGTTTAATACTATATAGCCTGTTATAATACTATATAGCCTGTTATAATACTATATAGCCTGTTATAATACTATATAGCCTGTTATAATACAATATAGCCTGTTATAATACAATATAGCCTGTTATAATACTATATAGCCTGTTTAATACTATATAGCCTGTTTAATACTATATAGCCTGTTATAATACTATATAGCCTGTTATAATACTATATAGCCTGTTATAATACTATATAGCCTGTTATAATACTATATAGCCTGTTATACTACTATATAGCCTGTTATAATACTATATAGCCTGTTATACTACTATATAGCCTGTTATAATACTATATAGCCTGTTATAATACTATATAGCCTGTTTAATACTATATAGCCTGTTTAATACTATATAGCCTGTTATAATACTATATAGCCTGTTATAATACTATATAGCCTGTTATAATACTATATAGCCTGTTATAATACAATATAGCCTGTTATAATACTATATAGCCTGTTATAATACTATATAGCCTGTTATAATACTATATAGCCTGTTTAATACTATATAGCCTGTTATAATACTATATAGCCTGTTATAATACTATATAGCCTGTTATAATACTATATAGCCTGTTATAATACTATATAGCCTGTTTAATACTATGTAAGAACTGTTTCCAAAATGTCACCCTGTTCATATATCAAAGAGATGTACTACTATAGTATAAGGGATATGTTTCCCCCTGTCCAAAATGGCACCCTATACCCCTTGGTAGGACACTAGTTTTAGGGAATACAGTGCCATTTCAATTGAAGTGTGACCTGGAAGTGTGTCCCTCTGTGCGCTCCGTAGAGACACCCATGTTGGAGGGGGAGGGGGAGGGGGAGGAGGGGCTGAGGCTGTGGCACCTGGTGAAGTCCAACGAGGAACCAGAGATCCCCAAACACAGGAAGAGCAGCATGAGAGAGAGGGAGAGGGCCAAGGCCATACCAGAGATATACCTGACACGACTACTATCTATGAAGGTAGGTACACACACACACACACACACACACACACACACACACACACACAGAGGGAACAGACCAAGGCTATGCCAGTTACATACTGTATTACGCATACTGTTTGAATGTAGATGCTATATAGATATGTAGCTGGTAAAGTTTATATACCCAGCTGCTGTGTCTCTCTCCCCTCCAGGGTACGCTGCAGAAGTTTGTCGACGATGTGTTCGTAGCCATCCTCAACACCAAGCGCCCTCCTCCCATCGCTGTGCGCTTCTTCTTTGACTTCCTGGATGACATGGCGGAGAAACACGGCATCGACGACCCCGAGACCGTGCACATCTGGAAGACCAACAGGTCAGTCAGACAACCATTGACTGATTGATGCTTATTGTTCTTCAGGGAGACCAACAGGTCAGTCAGACAACCATTGACTGATTGATGCTTATTGTTCTTCAAGAGGTCCAACGGGCCCAGTCAGTCACTGGGTCCTGGTTTTTTCTTTCTGTAAAGTCTACAGTGCTTTGCAAAAGTATTCATCCCCCTTGGTGTTTTTTCCTATTTTGTTGCATTACAACCTGTAATTTATATGGGTTTTTATTTGAATTTCATGTAATAGACACACACAAAGTAGTCCAAATCGGTGAAGTGAAATGAAAAAATATATATTGTTTAAAAAAATGCTAAAAAATGTAAAACGGGGAAGTGGTGAGTGTATATGTATTCACACCCTTTACTATGAAGCCCCTAAATAAGATCTGGTGCAACCAATTACCTTCAGAAGTCACATAATTAGTTAAATAAAGTCCACCTTTGTGCAATCTAAGTGTCACATGATCTCAGTGTATATACATACACCTGTTCTGAAAGGCACCAGAGTCTGCAACACCATTAAGCAAGGGGCACCACCAAGCAAGCGGCACCATGAAGACCAAGGAGCTCTCCAAACAGGTCGGGGACAAAGTTGTGGAGAAGTACAGATCAGGGTTGGGTTATAAAAAAATATCCCAAACTTTGACACAGAGTACCATTAAATCCATAATTAAAAAATGGAAAGAATATGGCACCACAACAAACCTGCTAAGAGAGGGCTCCCCACCAAAACTCACTGACCAGGCAAGGAAGGAATTAATCAGAGAGGCAACAAAGAGACCAAAGATAACCCTGAAGGAGCTGCAAAGCTCCACAGCGGAGATTGGAGTATCTGTCCACTTTAACCTGTACACTTCACAGAGCTGGGCTGGGAAGAGTGGCCAGAACAAATCCATTGCTTAAAGAAAAAAATAAGCAAACATGTTTGGTGTTCACCAAAAGGTATGTGGGAGACTCCCCAAACATATGGAAGAAGGTACTCTGGTCAGATGAGACTAAAATTGAGCTTTTTGGACATCAAGGAAAATGCTATGTCTGGCGCAAACCCAACACCTCTCATCACTCCAAGAACACCATCCCCCACAGTGAAGCACGGTGGTGGCAGCATCATGCTGTGGGGACGTTTTTCATCGGCAGGAACTGAGAAACTGGTAAGAATTGAAGGAATGATGGATGGCGCTAAATGCAGGGAAATTCTTGAGGGAAACAGTTTGTCTTCCAGAGATTTAAGACTGGGACAGAGGTTCACCTTCCAGCAGGACAGTGACCCTAAGCATACTGCTAAAGCAGTGGTTTAAGGGGAAACATTTAAATGTCTTGGAATGGCCTAGTCAAAGCCCAGACCTCAATCTAATTGAGGATCTGTGGTATGACTTAAAGATTGCTGTACACCAGCGGAACCCATCCAACTTGAAGGAGCTGGAGCAGTTTTTCCTTGAAGAATGGGCAAAAATCCCAGTGGCTAGATGTGTCAAGGTTATAGAGACATACCCCAAGAGACTTGCAGCTGTAATTGCTGCAAAAGGTGACTCTACAAAGTATTGCCTTTGGGCTGTTTATAGTTATGCACGCTCAAATGTTCTTCTTTTTTTGGTCTTATTTCATGTTTGTTTCCCAAGAAAAAATATTTTGCATCTTCAAAGTGGTGGGCATGTTGTGTAAATCAAATGATACAAACCCACCCAAAAAAATCATTTTAATTCCAGGTTGTAAGGCAACAAAATAGGAAAATGAATACTTTCACAAGCCACTGTAAATACATTTTTAAAAGAAGCAGCTTTTGGTAAGCTGCTGTCTAACAGAACATATAACTTAATCAAATGAAAGTCTTCTGTCTTCTATTATAAAAGTTCACTGAAAATTAGAAGAGTGTGAGACTTTCAATGGTCGTTTCTGAGATTGACTGCCTTGCAATCAGTGACTGAGCAGACTGACTGAGCAGACTGACTGAGCAGACTGACTGAGCAGACTGACTGAGCAGACTGACTGAGCAGACTGACTGAGCAGACTGACTGAGCAGACTGACTGAGCAGACTGACTGAGCAGACTGACCGATCACCTTGCGTCCTGAATAACTGCTGGTTGTTATAATTCCGTCTTCTGTCGGTGATCAACGACGTGATATTCTTCAACACTGTCATTGTATTTTCTTCCGTAAAGGACTGACGTTTCCCTGGATAACCACCTCTCCTCCCTCCCTTTCCTCCAGCCTGCCTCTGAGGTTCTGGGTCAACATCCTGAAGAACCCTCAGTTTGTGTTTGACGTCCAGGTGACCGATAGCGTGGACGCCGTCCTCTCTGTCATCGCGCAGACGTTCATCGACTCCTGCACCACCTCCGAACACAAAGTCGGACGGGTCAGTCATTTTATTTATTTTTTTAAATAGTATTTTTATAGAAATGTCACAAATTTTCTTTCTATTAAGAGAGAACAAAGAAAATAAAACAAAAAAAGACAGATATTAAACACATAAAAGCTCAGTTTAAAAAAGGAGTTGGGTCCAACCCTTGGAACATAAAGTGTAATCCTGAGACAAGTAAACAACCATCATTCTAGTCACGTCCTGACCATAGAGAGCCCTCTAGGTTTTCTATGGTGTAATAGGTCAGGGCGTGACTAGGGAGGTTTTCTAGGTGTTGTGTTTCTGTGTGTCTGGGCCCCAAGGCGCAGCAGCGTGAGTAGAGTTCCACATAGTTATTAAACTTCCCAAAACAACAAATAATGAACCATACGTAGCGCACATAGGCACTATACAAAACAATATCCCACATCACAGGTGGGAAAAAAGGGACACACTAAGTATGATCCCCAATTAGAGGTAACGATTATCAGCTGCCTCCAATCGGGAACCATACACACACACACCAACATAGAAACATAACACCTAGAAAACCCCCCTAGTCACGCCCCTGACCTATTACACCATGGAGAACCCCGAGGGCTCTCTATGGTCAGGGCGTGACAATTCTAAATCCTTGCAGCAGAATAGCTGATAAATCATTTTCTAGGTCATTTAAATAAGGTTCCCACACTTTGTAGAACTGATCTGTTGTAGAATGTAATGTACATGTCAGATATTCCAGAGGCACCCATTCAAATAGTATCTTATGCCAATCCTTAATAGAAGGGACCTTGTCATTAATCCACCGCGCAGCGCAGCATCTCAGTGCAAGAGGTGTCACGACAGTACCTGGTTCGAATCCAGGCTGTATCACATTCGGCCGTGATTGTCCCGTGTGGTGGGGCACAATTGCGTCGTCCGGGTTTGGTCGGGGTAGAGACCGTCATTGTAAATAATAATTTGTTCTTAACTGACTTGCCTAGTTAATAAAAAATGTTTTAACATTTTTTTAAAAAGAGGAGGTTTTTCCCCTCGCTGCGAAGGTTAGGATGTTGTAAAGACTCCTCTTGCACACAGAAGTAACATGCCTACTAGGGAGACCTAACAGTAAAGAAGATGGCTCCAATTCTAGATCAACCCCTAGGATCTTTTCAATTTCTTGCAGAACACCAGACCAGTATCTTAGTATTTTGGTACATGACCATAAACAATGTGTTAGGGTGCCTGTATCAGTCTGACATTTAAGACACTGAGGAGAAGAGGAAGAGGAGCTGAAAACATGTCTGTGATATGGGGATGTATGCAATCTGTAGTATTATTCTGAACTGGATTCTCTAGTACGATTACATAGAGATATTGTTTTTGCATATCTCCAAATGTCCTCACACATCTCCTCGTCAATAGTAACAGACAATTCTCTGTTTGTCTACGGTAGAAAAGGACCTGAAAGGATCATAATCACCATTTACAGACATTTTCCTTTGTGAGGGGGAAAAAAACCATCAGGGTTGCCAATCAAGGTGGTGGTCTTTAAAATATGTCTTACTTGAAGGAAGTGGAAGAAGTCCTGCTTTGGGAGTCGATATTTATCAACCATCTGCTCAAATGATAAAATCTTATCAACAAATAAATAATTAATTTAGTCTGCCTATGCCTTTTATCAAGCCAGCTTCCAGCAATCCTGATCCAATATTTTTTTATTTTACCTTTATTTAACCAGGCAAGTCAGTTAAGAACAAATTCTTATTTACAATGACGGCCTAGGAACAGTGGGTTAACTGACTGTTCAGAGGCAGAACGACAGATTTTTACCTCGTTAGCTCGGGGATTTGAACTTGCAACCTTTCGTTTACTAGTCCAACGCTCTAACCACTAGGCTACCCTGCCGCCTCTACACTCTAACCACTAGGCTACCCTGCCGCCTCTACACTCTAACCACTAGGCTACCTGCCGCCTCTACCCTCTAACCACTAGGCTACCCTGCCGCCTCCACACTCTAACCACTAGGCTACCCTGCTACCTCTACACTCTAACCACTAGGCTACCTGCCCCCCTACACTCTAACCACTAGTCTACCTGCCTCCCCTACACTCTAACCACTAGGCTACCCTGCCGCCTCCACACTCTAACCACTAGGCTACCTGCCCCCCTACACTCTAACCACTAGGCTACCTGCCCCCCTACACTCTAACCACTAGTCTACCTGCCTCCCCTACACTCTAACCACTAGGCTACCCTGCCGCCTCCACACTCTAACCACTAGGCTACCTGCCCCCCTACACTCTAACCACTAGGCTACCCTGCCGCCTCCACACTCTAACCACTAGGCTACCTGCCACGTCTACACTCTAACCACTAGGCTACCTGCCACGTCTACACTCTAACCACTAGGCTACCTGCCACCCTACACTCTAACCACTAGGCTACCCTGCCGCCTCCACACTCTAACCACTAGGCTACCTGCCCCCCTACACTCTAACCACTAGGCTACCTGCCACCTCTACACTCTAACCACTAGGCTACCTGCCGCCCCTACACTCTAACCACTAGGCTACCTGCCACCCCTACACTCTAACCACTAGGCTACCTGCCCCCCCTACACTCTAACCACTAGTCTACCTGCCGCCCCTACACTCTAACCACTAGGCTACCTGCCGCCCCCACACTCTAACCACTAGGTTACCTGCCGCCTCTACCCTCTAACCACTAGGCTACCTGCCGCCCCTACACTCTAACCACTAGGCTACCTGCCACCCCTACACTCTAACCACTAGGCTACCTGCCCCCCCTACACTCTAACCACTAGGCTACCTGCCGCCCCTACACTCTAACCACTAGGCTACCTGCCGCCCCTACACTCTAACCACTAGGCTACCTGCCGCCTCTACCCTCTAACCACTAGGCTACCTGCCGCCCCTACACTCTAACCACTAGGCTACCCTGCCGCCTCTACACTCTAACCACTAGGCTACCCTGCCGCCTCTACACTCTAACCACTAGGCTACCCTGCCGCCTCTACACTCTAACCACTAGACTACCTGCCCCCTCCACACTCTAACCACTAGGCTACCCTGCCGCCTCTACACTCTAACCACTAGGCTACCCTGCCTCCTCTACACTCTAACCACTAGACTACCTGCCTCCCCTACACTCTAACCACTAGACTACCTGCCTCCTCTACACTCTAACCACTAGGCTACCCTGGCTCCTCTACACTCTAACCACTAGACTACCTGCCTCCCCTACACTCTAACCACTAGACTACCTGCCTCCTCTACACTCTAACCACTAGGCTACCTGCCTCCTCTACACTCTAACCACTAGGCTACCTGCCGCCTCTACACTCTAACCACTAGGCTACCTGCCCCCCTACACTCTAACCACTAGGCTACCTGCCACCCCTACACTCTAACTACTAGGCTACCTGCCGCCCCTACACTCTAACCACTAGACTACCTGCCTCCTCTACACTCTAACCACTAGGCTACCCTGCCTCCTCTACACTCTAACCACTAGGCTACCTGCCGCCTCTACACTCTAACCACTAGGCTACCTGCCCCCCTACACTCTAACCACTAGGCTACCTGCCACCCCTACACTCTAACCACTAGGCTACCTGCCGCCCCTACACTCTAACCACTAGACTACCTGCCTCCTCTACACTCTAACCACTAGGCTACCCTGCCTCCTCTACACTCTAACCACTAGACTACCTGCCTCCTCTACACTCTAACCACTAGGCTACCCTGCCTCCTCTACACTCTAACCACTAGACTACCTGCCTCCTCTACACTCTAACCACTAGGCTACCTGCCTCCTCTACACTCTAACCACTAGGCTACCTGCCGCCTCTACACTCTAACCACTAGGCTACCTGCCGCCCCTACACTCTAACCACTAGGCTACCTGCCACCTCTACACTCTAACCACTAGGCTACCCTGCCGCCCCAATATCTGGGTTGTTAATAATTGCGGTATGGAGCAGAGTTTAGTTTGGACCTTGGGTCTGTCATTTTATTAAATAAATAAAACACAATCCGCTTGTATTTGTTTATTTATTCATTTGAATGAATGAATTTGTCATTTAGAGGGAATCAGTAATCATTGATTGGGGGTCAGGACAGGAGATCTCGTAGGTCCTCATCATTTCTGTTCAGAGTGGATAATGCCGAGGAACAGGAGACTTTGTGTCGTTTAGTATGACGACGATGATGATGATGACGATGGCCGTTTTGTTTTTGACAAACATAATCTCTCTTAACGTGGTGATGTTGATTTCCTGCCAACAGGACTCTCCAGTGAACAAGCTGCTCTACGCCAGAGAGATCCCCAGATACAAGCAGCTGGTTGAGAGGTGAGACAGACATTCATAATGAATCAATAGAAAAACTCTCCATTCAGGCATTATTATAATTCTTACTCAGGAGCTATTGGAGCTGGTTATTGGAGCTGGTTATTGGAGCTAGGTTATTGGAGCTGGTTATTGGAGCTGGTTATTGGAGCTGGTTATTGGAGCTGGTTATTGGAGCTAGGTTATTGGAGCTAGGTTATTGGAGCTGGTTATTGGAGCTAGGTTATTGGAGCTGGTTATTGGAGCTGGTTATTGGAGCTGGGTTATTGGAGCTGGTTATTGGAGCTGGTTATTGGAGCTGGGTTATTGGAGCTAGTTATTGGAGCTGGTTATTGGAGCTAGGTTATTGGAGCTAGGTTATTGGAGCTAGGTTATTGGAGCTGGTTATTGGAGCTAGGTTATTGGAGCTGGTTATTGGAGCTGGTTATTGGAGCTGGGTTATTGGAGCTGGTTATTGGAGCTGGTTATTGGAGCTAGGTTATTGGAGCTAGGTTATTGGAGCTAGGTTATTGGAGCTGGTTATTGGAGCTAGGTTATTGGAGCTGGTTATTGGAGCTGGTTATTGGAGCTGGGTTATTGGAGCTGGTTATTGGAGCTGGTTATTGGAGCTGGTTATTGGAGCTGGTTATTGGAGCTGGTAATTGGAGCTAGGTTATTGGAGCTAGGTTATTGGAGCTGGTTATTGGAGCTAGGTTATTGGAGCTGGTTATTGGAGCTGGTTATTGGAGCTGGGTTATTGGAGCTGGTTATTGGAGCTGGTTATTGGAGCTGGGTTATTGGAGCTGGTTATTGGAGCTGGTTATTGGAGCTAGGTTATTGGAGCTAGGTTATTGGAGCTGGTTATTGGAGCTAGGTTATTGGAGCTGGTTATTGGAGCTGGTTATTGGAGCTGGTTATTGGAGCTGGGTTATTGGAGCTGGTTATTGGAGCTGGTTATTGGAGCTAGGTTATTGGAGCTAGGTTATTGGAGCTGGTTATTGGAGCTAGTTATTGGAGCTAGGTTATTGGAGCTAGGTTATTGGAGCTAGGTTATTGGAGCTAGGTTATTGGAGCTAGGTTATTGGAGCTGGTTATTGGAGCTGGTTATTGGAGCTGGTTATTGGAGCTGGGTTATTGGAGCTGGTTATTGGAGCTAGGTTATTGGAGCTAGGTTATTGGAGCTAGGTTATTGGAGCTGGTTATTGGAGCTAGGTTATTGGAGCTGGTTATTGGAGCTGGTTATTGGAGCTGGTTATTGGAGCTGGTTATTGGAGTTAGGTTATTGGAGCTAGGTTATTGGAGCTGGTTATTGGAGCTAGGTTATTGGAGCTGGTTATTGGAGCTAGGTTATTGGAGCTAGGTTATTGGAGCTAGGTTATTGGAGCTGGTTATTGGAGCTGGTTATTGGAGCTGGTTATTGGAGTTAGGTTATTGGAGCTAGGTTATTGGAGCTGGTTATTGGAGCTAGGTTATTGGAGCTAGGCTATTGGAGCTGGTTATTGGAGCTAGGTTATTGGAGCTAGGTTATTGGAGCTGGTTATTGGAGCTAGGTTATTGGAGCTGGTTATTGGAGCTGGTTATTGGAGTTAGGTTATTGGAGCTGGTTATTGGAGCTGGTTATTGGAGCTGGTTATTGGAGCTGGTTATTGGAGCTAGTTATTGGAGCTAGGTATTACAGTGTTCTGTGGGTATTGTTCCAGGTATTACAGTGTGTTCTGTGGGTGTTGTTCCAGGTATTACAGTGGGTATTGTTCTGTGGGTGTTGTTCCAGGTATTACAGTGGGTATTGTTCTGTGGGTGTTGTTCCAGGTATTACAGTGTTCTGTGGGTGTTGTTCCAGGTATTACAGTGTTCTGTGGGTGTTGTTCCAGGTATTACAGTGTTCTGTGGGTGTTGTTCCAGGTATTACAGTGTTCTGTGGGTGTTGTTCCAGGTATTACAGTGTTCTGTGGGTGTTGTTCCAGGTATTACAGTGTTCTGTGGGTATTGTTCCAGGTATTACAGTGTTCTGTGGGTATTGTTCCAGGTATTACAGTGTTCTGTGGGTATTGTTCCAGGTATTACAGTGTTCTGTGGGTATTGTTCCAGGTATTACAGTGTTCTGTGGGTGTTGTTCCAGGTATTACAGTGTTCTGTGGGTATTGTTCCAGGTATTACAGTGTGTTCTGTGGGTATTGTTCCAGGTATTACAGTGTTCTGTGGGTATTGTTCCAGGTACTACAGTGACATCCACAGTGCAGCATCTGGCTGTTACCAAGAGATGAACTCTACTCTAACGGAGCTGTCTGGGGTGAGTGGAGATTTAAACTCTCTCCTCTACCCTCTCTACCCTCCTCCCTCGTCCTCTCCTCTACCCTCCTCCCTCGTCCTCTCCTCCTCCCTCCTCCCTCGTCCTCTCCTCTCCTCTAACCTCCTCCCTCGTCCTCTCCTCTCCCCTCTCTACCCTCCTCCCTCGTCCTCTCCTCTACCCTCCTCCCTCGTCCTCTCCTCTACCCTCGTCCTATCCTCTACCCTCTCTACCCTCCTCCCTCGTCCTCTCCTCTACCCTCCTCCCTCGTCCTCTCCTCTCCTCTACCCTCCTCATTCGTCCTCTCCTCTCCTCTACCCTCCTCATTCGTCCTCTCCTCTACCCTCTCTACCCTCCTCCCTCGTCCTCTCCTCTCCTCTACCCTCCTCATTCGTCCTCTCCTCTACCCTCTCTACCCTCCTCCCTCGTCCTCTCCTCTCCTCTACCCTCCTCATTCGTCCTCTCCTCTACCCTCTCTACCCTCCTACCTCGTCCTCTCCTCTACCCTCCTCCCTCGTCCTCTCCTCTCCTCTACCCTCCTCATTCGTCCTCTCCTCCTCCCTCGTCCTCTCCTCTACCCTCCTCCCTCGTCCTCTCCTCTCCTCTGCCCTCCTCCCTCGTCCTCTCCTCTCCTCCTCCCTCGTCCTCTCCTCTACCCTCCTCCCTCGTCCTCTCCTCTGCCCTCCTCCCTCGTCCTCTCCTCTACCCTCCTCCCTCGTCCTCTCCTCTGCCCTCCTCCCTCGTCCTCTCCTCTACCCTCCTCCCTCGTCCTCTCCTCTGCCCTCCTCCCTCGTCCTCTCCTCCTCCCTCCTCCCTCGTCCTCTCCTCTCCTCTACCCTCCTCATTCGTCCTCTCCTCTGCCCTCCTCCCTCGTCCTCTCCTCTACCCTCTCTACCCTCCTCCCTCGTCCTCTCCTCTCCTCTACCCTCTCTACCCTCCTCCCTCGTCCTCTCCTCTACCCTCTCTACCCTCCTCCCTCGTCCTCTCCTCTCCTCTACCCTCTCTACCCTCCTCCCTCGTCCTCTCCTCTCCTCTACCCTCCTCCCTCGTCCTCTCCTCTCCTCTACCCTCCTCCCTCGTCCTCTCCTCTCCTCTACCCTCCTCATTCGTCCTCTCCTCTCCTCTACCCTCCTCATTCGTCCTCTCCTCTCCTCTACCCTCCTCATTCGTCCTCTCCTCTCCTCTACCCTCTCTACCCTCCTCCCTCGTCCTCTCCTCTCCTCTGCCCTCCTCCCTCGTCCTCTCCTCTGGCCTCCTCCCTCGTCCTCTCCTCTCCTCTACCCTCCTCCCTCTCCTCTCCTCTCCTGTCCACTCTACTCAACCCAGCTCTACTCTACTCTGAGATTATTATAGAGTCATGTTGTTGTAATGTACAGTACTGGTAACCAGTAGATTGTAACATTGTGTTTCCGTGTTTGACTTTTCAGAGTTTTGGATCAGACATGAACAGTCTGGTGGCTCTGCTTGAGTTGTATAAGTACATCAACAAATACTACGACCAGGTATATACACACACACATACATACACACACACATACACACACACACACACACACAGAACACACACACCACACATACATATACACACACACAGAGAACACACACACCACACATACACACCACACATACACACACACACAGAGAACACACACACCACACATACACACCACACATATACACACACACACAGAACATACACACCACACATACACACACACACACACACACAGAACACACACACCACACATACACACACACACAGGGAACACACACACCACACATACACACACACACAGAACACACACACCACACATACACACACACACACACATACACAGAGAACACACACCACACATACACACATACACACACACACAGAGAACACACACACCACACATACACACACACACACAGAACACACACACAACACACACACACAACAGACACACCACACAAACAACACACACCACACATACACACACAACACACAACACACACACCACACAAACAACACACACCACACATACACACAACACACACACCACACATACACACAACACACACACCACACATACACACAGCACACACACCACACAAACACACAGTCCTTTATAAGTACTGATGCTGTCTGTCTGTAGGTCATCGTGTCTCTACTGTACTATCTGATAGTGAATGCTGTCTGTCTGTAGGTCATCGTGTCTCTACTGTAATCTACTGTACTATCTGATAGTGAATGCTGTCTGTCTGTAGGTCATCGTGTCTCTACTGTACTATCTGATAGTGAATGCTGTCTGTCTGTAGGTCATCGTGTCTCTCCTGTACTATCTGATAGTGAATGCTGTCTGTCTGTAGGTCATTGTGTCTCTACTGTAATCTACTGTACTATCTGATAGTGAATGCTGTCTGTCTGTAGGTCATCGTGTCTCTACTGTAATCTACTGTACTATCTGATAGTGAATGCTGTCTGTCTGTAGGTCATCGTGTCTCTACTGTAATCTACTGTACTATCTGATAGTGAATGCTGTCTGTCTGTAGGTCATCGTGTCTCTACTGTAATCTACTGTACTATCTGATAGTGAATGCTGTCTGTCTGTAGGTCATCGTGTCTCTACTGTAATCTACTGTACTATCTGATAGTGAATGCTGTCTGTCTGTAGGTCATCGTGTCTCTACTGTAATCTACTGTACTATCTGATAGTGAATGCTGTCTGTCTGTAGGTCATCGTGTCTCTACTGTAATCTACTGTACTATCTGATAGTGAATGCTGTCTGTCTGTAGGGCATCGTGTCTCTACTGTACTATCTGATAGTGAATGCTGTCTGTCTGTAGGTCATCGTGTCTCTACTGTAATCTACTGTACTATCTGATAGTGAATGCTGTCTGTCTGTAGGTCATTGTGTCTCTACTGTAATCTACTGTACTATCTGATAGTGAATGCTGTCTGTCTGTAGGTCATCGTGTCTCTACTGTAATCTACTGTACTATCTGATAGTGAATGCTGTCTGTCTGTAGGTCATTGTGTCTCTACTGTAATCTACTGTACTATCTGATAGTGAATGCTGTCTGTCTGTAGGTCATCGTGTCTCTACTGTAATCTACTGTACTATCTGATAGTGAATGCTGTCTGTCTGTAGGTCATTGTGTCTCTACTGTAATCTACTGTACTATCTGATAGTGAATGCTGTCTGTCTGTAGGTCATTGTGTCTCTACTGTAATCTACTGTACTATCTGATAGTGAATGCTGTCTGTCTGTAGGTCATCGTGTCTCTACTGTAATCTACTGTACTATCTGATAGTGAGAACGCAGAATGCTGTCTGTCTGTAGATCATCATGTCTCTACTGTAATCTACTGTACTATATCCTTTATAAGTACTGATCTGTCTGTCTGTAGATCATCACATCTCTGGAGGAGGACGCAGCTGGACAGAAGATGCAGCTGGCCTATCGTCTCCAGCAGGTCGCCGCCCTGGTGGAGAACAAGGTCACTGACCTCTAACTTGTCACCTCTGACCTGTGACCTATCGTCTACAGCAGGTCGCCGCCCTGGTGGAGAACAAGGTCACTGACCTCTAACCTGTCACCTCTGACCTGTGACCTATCGTCTCCAGCAGGTCGCTGCCCTAGTGGAGAACCACAGACTGCCAGGGCTGCGTTCAGTAAAACAGAACGTTACACCAGATACAGCAGAGAACGCGGAACACTCAGATCCACTTCCTCTTGGGTTTTTTTTTCCGGGATCGGGGCCCACTCTTGGTCTGTTTATTGCCCCCGCCCGCGGAGGGGGGGGGTGCCTCAGAGCGAAACATCTCACTGGAAAAATGTATTCTGGTAGGGGCGGAGTTGTTTCCTCTCTGGCGTTAGATATTATGGAGGAACCAAACCCACTAGGGGAAAAGCACATGAGAAAGGAAACGCCCACTTACACAGATCATTTAAATACAATGGCCGGAGTAAACTTATCTTATTTATCCCCCATAATGCTTTATGTTACGTACGTGTGTGTGTGTGTGTGTGTGTGTGTGTGTGTGTGTGTGTGTGTGTGTATGTGTGTATGTGTGTATGTGTGTGTGTGTGTGTGTACATAGTTCGGAAGTTGCTTCCAGGGGCAGTTTGGAACTCGGTAGTGAGCGTTGCACCCGAGGGCAGATGATTTTTACGCGCTTCGAGCTTCAGCACTTGGTGGTCACGTTCTGTGAGCTTGTGTGGCCTACCACTTTGTGGCTGTGCCGTTGTTGCTCCTAGACGTTTCCACTTTGCAATAAACAGCACTTAACAGTTGCCCGGGGCAGCTCTAGCAGGGCAGAAATGTGATGAACTGACTTGTTGGAAAGGTGGCATCCTATGACGGTGCCACGTTGAAAGTCACTGAGCTCTTCAGTAAGGGCCATTCTACTGCCAATGTTTGTCTATGGAGATTGCATGGCTGTGTGCTCAATGTTATCCACCTATCAGCAACGGGTGTGGCTGAAATATAATCCCCTAATTTGAAGGGGTGTCCACATACTGCTGTCTATATATATATATATATGGGTGTAGAGACGGGGTACGTTCCAGGGTGTCTTTATTGCAGTCATGCTGCACAGATGATCACATGTCACACCGCCTATATTAACCCCCTGAGCTGTACAGGTCGACTGCAACATGGACGTTCTGTAACGAGCCCACAGTCTAGTCTTAACAGTCAGGTTGACCACTATAGCCACCGTTGGGGGGCCTCCACCCTGCAGCTCTCCAGACTCTCTCAGTACTGTCTCTACAGATGGATGGTCAAGTTGACCACTGTTTTCCCCCCGGTTGGAGGATTCCTAGAGTCAGGTTGACCACTATATCCACCGTTGGCGGGCCTCCACCCTGCAGCTCTCCAGACTATCAGACTCTCTCAGTACTGTCTCTACAGATGGACGGTCAAGTTGACCGCTGTTTTCCCCCCGGTTGGAGGATTCCTAGAGTCAGGTTGACCACTATAGCCACCGTTGGGGGGCCTCCACCCTGCAGCTCTCCAGACTATCAGACTCTCTCAGTACTGTCTCTACAGATGGACGGTCAAGTTGACCGCTGTTTTCCCCCCGGTTGGAGGATTCCTAGAGTCAGGTTGACCACTATAGCCACCGTTGGGGGGCCTCCACCCTGCAGCTCTCCAGACTCTCTCAGTACTGTCTCTACAGATGGACGGTCAAGTTGACCGCTGTTTGGTGTTTTTTTTTAAGTCTTTTTTTTTAGCAAAACCTTCCTTTGTTAGCAGTAGTTTTAAACATCTTTATCTTTCAATACCAGGAAATACAAGCTCAATTTCTGGCGATGTATTAACATGTTTTATTTCTTTAAAATGCCCCCCCCCACTCCCCCATGTCTTGTTGTTTTGAAAACCATTTTACGATTACACACTGAAGGTTTTAAAGCAGTCTAATCTGTATGTTCTGTGGGGGTCTGAACCTAGCCTGAGTACCAGTCTGTTACTGCTCTGTGGGGGTCTGAACCTAGCCTGAGTACCAGTCTGTTACTGCTCTGTGGTGGTCTGAACCTAGCCTGAGTACCAGTCTGTTACTGCTCTGTGGGGGTCTGAACCTAGCCTGAGTACCAGTCTGTTACTGCTCTGTGGGGGTCTGAACCTAGCCTGAGTACCAGTCTGTTACTGCTCTGTGGGGGTCTGAACCTAGCCTGAGTACCAGTCTGTTACTGCTCTGTGGGGGTCTGAACCTAGCCTGAGTACCAGTCTGTTACTGCTCTGTGGGGGTCTGAACCTACCCTGAGTACCAGTCTGTTACTGCTCTGTGGGGGTCTGAACCTAGCCTGAGTACCAGTCTGTTACTGCTCAGACAGCCAATCCCTTCTAAACACAACGCTCTGGTTGAACCATAATACTGACAAAGTTATACCAAATTAACAGTTTGTTTACTACTTACTATTACTACTTTGGCCAAATAGATTTTATAACAGGCAGTGGACACTACATGTACAGCAATAAGTCTCACAGGTACCAACAAGGGAAAGAATGAGGATTTAAGGTTGTAAACCGGCAACACCTGGTCTCGCCAGCAGAGGGGGCCGATGAGGATTTAAGGTTGTAAACCGGCAACACCTGGTCTCGCCAGCAGAGGGGGCCGATGAGGATTTAAGGTTGTAAAACCGGCAACACCTGGTCTCGCCAGCAGAGGGGGCTGATGAGGATTTAAGGTTGTAAAACCGGCAACACCTGGTCTCGCCAGCAGAGGGGGCCGATGAGGATTTAAGGTTGTAAAACCGGCAACACCTGGTCTCGCCAGCAGAGGGGGCTGATGAGGATTTAAGGTTGTAAAACCGGCAACACCTGGTCTCGCCAGCAGAGGGGGCCGATGAGGATTTAAGGTTGTAAAACCGGCAACACCTGGTCTCGCCAGCAGAGGGGGCCGATGAGGATTTAAGGTTGTAAAACCGGCAACACCTGGTCTCGCCAGCAGAGGGGGCCGATGAGGATTTAAGGTTGTAAAACCGGCAACACCTGGTCTCGCCAGCAGAGGGGGCTGATGAGGATTTAAGGTTGTAAAACCGGCAACACCTGGTCTCGCCAGCAGAGGGGGCTGATGAGGATTTAAGGTTGTAAAACCGGCAACACCTGGTCTCGCCAGCAGAGGGGGCCGATGAGGATTTAAGGTTGTAAAATCGGCAACACCTGGTCTCGCCAGCAGAGGGGGCCGATGAGGATTTAAGGTTGTAAAACCGGCAACACCTGGTCTCGCCAGCAGAGGGGGCCGATGAGGATTTAAGGTTGTAAAACCGGCAACACCTGGTCTTGCCAGCAGAGGGGGCCGATGAGGAGTTGAGACGAATTTGAGTCATTTAAAAAAAATAAAAACAGCGTCTAGCAGGTTGTTCTGTTGAACAGACAGTTTCTATACAGGGTCAATCTTATTCTCTGTAAATAGTGCTTATTCATTCCAACCAGTGGCGGTCAGTAGATGACCGTCCTCTCCCTTTTTTCTCTGAGGAGCCTCCACTGACACCAACCAAATGTGCCTTCTTCTTGTAATTTTGTAAACGACTTAACTGTGTGGACTTTGTTGTTGTTGTTGTTGTTGAACTCGTTTGCCAAATGAACTGACATGACAAACTAGTTTTGAATTCGTACTGTGGATGTGTAAAGACAACCGACCGATAAGGTAAAACTACACTTCCGCGAACTTTCAATACATCCGCTGTTTTCCCCCCCGGTTGGAGGATTCCTGGAGTCAGAAGGAAATAAGCATGAAAATCCCGAAATCTAGGATTTAAACAGGGAATGAGGGTCCAGTGTAAGCGACTGCAGTAGCTCTGCAGAACAGCAGTTCAACTCCGTGATCTTTACTGTTACAGGTGAACTAACAGCCAGAGTTGGGGAACTGTAATCAGATGCGTTACCAGCAATAACAACAAAAACATGTAATCAGATTACATATACTTTTTGGAAAAACTAGATTACTTCTTGGATTACTTTTTAATTCAGAATGGGTGCTTTGTGGGATAAAAAGGGGGGCAAGTTTGATCCACATGAGGAGAGTCTGACCACAAAACCACTATAATGACACACCAAATGATGACCACCAATCAGGAAGCCACTATGATGATGACCACCAATCAGGAAGCCACTATGATGATGACACACCAAATGTGTTTGCCGGTTCCTTCTTGTCCTCTTCTAATGCGTCTTAAGGGGAAAGTAATCCAAAAGTAACTGAGTTACATTACTGATTACATTCCAAAAAGTAATCTACCCAACTCTGCTAACTGAAATAGTACCTGTCGGTCTCCTCTGACCCCACACATTCAGTATCGCTATTGTTACTATGGTTACCCTTAATGCTTCCAAACGTGCTCTCTCGTGGAAGGGATAAAAATAATGGACCTATTCTATGGATCCTGGTCTAAAGTAGTGTCCTATGTAGGGAATAGGGCACTGGTCTAAAGTAGTGTCCTATATATAGGGAATAGGGCACTGGTCTAAAGTAGTGTCCTATGTATAGGGAATAGGGCCATGGTCTAAAGTAGTGTCCTATATATAGGGAATAGGGTGCTTTGACATGTTGATCATTGACCTTTGACCCCGGGCTCCTGGTTTGAAGACGCCAACATTTAGTTAGTGTACATAGAGATCATTTATGTATTTATTTGTTCTTGGGTTTGTAAAAGTTAGTGTGTAGTTTATATCGTTGAATGGTGATATTAATTCATTTTAACCCCTTAACACGTTGTCTTGCTCACGTCCCGGCGTTTGTAGCTCAGTATGTATGGCTTGATTTAATGGCACCCTATTCTCTATATAGTGCACTACTTTGTACCAGAATAGTTGCACTATAAAGCGAGCAGGGCACCATTAGGCACACAGACACAGTGTGATTTTAAAGGAGGTTTTCTGACTGTGTCATCCTTTAGCAGCTCTATGAAATATTTACAGGATTTCTGGGAGTTGGAGTCGTGTTTATTATGTTGTTGCCCCCCCCCCCCGTCTAACCCTTTGACACCTTAATAACACTTTGATTGGAGCGTTTGGAGAGTTTTGATTGGAGCATTTGAAAGGTCAAAAGTGTTCTGCCCTTGTCCTGTGGTCTGAGGCAGTATAACTGGCTCATGATCACTCCTGAAACTATAGGACACGTTCCAGGTCAACCGTATCGAAGTCGATGCGTTGCATTAACCAATGGTTAATAACATGTGTGGTGGTTAACTAACATGATAAACACTGATCCAGCTGTCATGAAATCTGGCATGCGTCTGAAACGTAGTCGGCCTGGAACGCGTCCGTTCGTCTTCCTGTTTGTGAGTGTTGTGTTGCCTGTGTTTTTCTGAAGGTTCTCTGCATGCGTGTGCTTTTTTTTAATCGTCTGGTCGTGTGTTTATGAACGTCTGATTCCTTAAGACTACAATCAGAGCAGGAACGCACCCTATCCCCTATATAGGGCACTACTTTTGACCAGAGTCCTATAGGCCCTAGTCAAAAGTAGTGCACTATGTAGGGGATAGGGTGCCGTTGGGGATGTTGCAGCTGTGTGTGTGTGTGTGTGTGAGTACAGAACATATATGTTAGAAGGAAACATGACGTTTGAAACTTCTGCATGACAGTGACAATTTTTTGATAAACTTCCTCTTTAAAAATAAAATAAAAAAACTTGAGAGGATTTGAAGTACAGATGAAACTAAGCACTGATTTGTTTCCTGACTCTGGGTGTCCTGACTCTGGGTGTCCTGACTCATCGTCAGTCTCCCACCCTATTCCCTATCTAGTGCACTACTTTTGACCAGAGTCCTATGTGCCATGGGTTGAACGTAGTGCACGTTTTAAGGGGAACAGGGTCCAATCAGCATCCAGGATCCGAACAACCAGTTTAATAACTGTTGTTATTCTACTTGTACAGTTTGATATTCCTTCCTGTTCTGGGTCGTAAAACAATAACAACACGTCTCAGTATAAAAGCTCTGGACTGAGAGGATCTCTGTCTGATAAACTATGGCGGTGTACCAAATGGGACCCTGTTCCCGATCTAGTGCACTACTGGTGGCCTGATCAGGCTACGGAATAGGGTGCCATATTCAGACTCTGATTAACAACAATCCAACTAAAATGTGTCTCTATACACAAGCAGTTTAAAGAGTGCTGGAAACCAGAGCGCTGGAAACCAGAGCGCTGGAAACCAGACTAATGTATTTGGTGAGTGTGTTGTTACCGTTTGATACCAGATGTGCTATGGTGTTTGTAAATACATTATGAAGAGAATCGTTTCTTTCTCAACTTTGATGGAATTTAAAACTCTATTGCTTACAAGATTAAATTTTGGGAGTCAAAATGAGTCTGTTATCAAAGGAACATTTGTATCGGGGAAAAAAATAAAGTTATAATTTTAACATTGAATAGGCTTTTGTGTCTGGTTTGTTCTGGTCAATAATGTGCTGGTGTGTTTGATTGGGTAAAAACTATAGAACTGTGACTTTATAGAAACTACAAAAAGGTGCTCATTGAAAAGGATAGTCCCTTTACAATGACTTCATTTGAATCAATGTTGATAATCAAATGGGTTCCTTCAGGCTCTGCTCCGATTGGACCGTTACTACCCATCATGCAAATTACTGCTTCCTGAGGAGCCCAGTCTCAGGCTTGACATTAAATCAGCGACAAGGTGAGGGGGGAAAAAGTATTTGATCCCCTGCTGATTTTGTACATTTGCCCACTGACAAAGAAATGATCAGTCTATAATTTTAATGGTTTATTTGAACAGTGAGAGACAGAATAACAAAAACATCCAGAAAAACATGTTATAAATTGATTTGCATTTTAATGAGGGAAATAAGAATTTGAAACTCGCGACGACCAGTCCTTGTACCGACGTTGCTTCGGGGCAGTTTGGAACCGAGGACAGGTCATTTAAGGGCTATGTGCTTCAGCGGTCCTGTTCTGTGAGCTTGTGTGGCCTACCAATTCGCAGCTGAGCCGTTGTTGCTCCTAGACGTTTCCACTTCACAATAACAGAACTTACTGTTGACCGGGGCAGCTCTAGCAGGCCAGACATTTGATGAACTGACTTGTTGGAAAGGTGGCATCCTATGACTGTGCCACGTTGAAAAAAATAAATCACTGACCTGTTCAGTAAGGCCATTCTACTGCCAATGTTTGTCTATGGAGATCGCATGGCTTTGTGCTCAATTTTCTATACCTGTCAGCAACAGGTGTGGCTGAAATATAATCCCCTGATTTGAAGGGGTGTCCACATACCGTCTCCACACCCACACAGCAGTGTGTTCCAGGGCGTCTGTATTGCAGTGTCCACATGTAGTGTAATAATTTTTTTTACTCTGTCATTGTGAATCCATCCTCAATCAATACTACATCTGAATCTGGACAATCAAGACAAATCTCTTCTAAAAAAAAAAGCGGCGCTTAAAAATCGAGATCTGTAGGACAAACATCAGAAATCCTTTAGATTAAAATTTGAAGGCAGCAAACTGTGAAAGGGGCGTAGGCTTTCACTAGGCCCTCTTGATAGAAAACGGAGGCATTTACTTTTAAACTATTTAATGCAACGGTTACCATGTACCTTCTCATACTTTAGAGGATTCCCTCCTGGAGACTTCCAAACGGTTTCGACTAACTACTATACAGACCAAAAATATTTTTAAAAAACACAACAATTTCAAAGACTTCAATGAGTTAGTTCATATTAAAGTCAGAGATGTCAGAACAGGGTTGGTGTGTAACATGAGACGAAGGTACAAAGAGCCTCGGTGCTGCCAACCACCAGGGAAATTAACGTGAGCGTCAACATGAAGCCAATGTGCAAATTAGCTGTCTGACATTGTAACAATTACAATACTTTACACTTTCTCCATACTTACAGGAAACATTGACCTGTATAGTAGCCTAAACCCAGCGTATTGGTGTCTTCACAAGGGGAAATGTAATCTGGTGGACAGATCTAAAACCTTTTGACTGTCCTGCGGGGTTTTACCAGTTCCACGTGGTTCTGACTGTCCTGCGGGGCTTTACCAGTTCCGTGGTTCTGACTGTCCTGCGGGGCTTTACCAGTTCCACGTGGTTCTGACTGTCCTGCGGGGCTTTACCAGTTCCACGTGGTTCTGACTGTCCTGCGGGGCTTTACCAGTACCACGTGGTTCTGACTGTCCTGCAGGGTTTTACCAGTACCACGTGGTTCTGACTGTCCTGCAGGGTTTTACCAGTACCACGTGGTTCTGACTGTCCTGCAGGGTTTTACCAGTTCCACGTGGTTCTGACTGTCCTGCAGGGCTTTACCAGTTCCACGTGGTTCTGACTGTCCTGCAGGGTTTTACCAGTTCCACGTGGTTCTGACTGTCCTGCAGGGCTTTACCAGTTCCACGTGGTTCTGACTGTCCTGCAGGGCTTTACCGGTTCTGACTGTCCTGCAGGGTTTTACCAGTTCCACGTGGTTCTGACTGTCCTGCAGGGCTTTACCAGTTCCACGTGGTTCTGACTGTCCTGCAGGGTTTTACCAGTACCACGTGGTTCTTACTAAACTGACTGTCTTTACTGAGGAGAATGACAAGTCACATTGGGCCAGGTAAAAATAAAATTAAAGACTACAAAACAAGTAACATTGGGTCAAGTTGTAGTTTATTATTTCAGCATTACCATGGCAATGCAAACCAACCGTTGCCTGGCAACAGACATGACTGTGTGGAGACACTAGGGTCAGATAATACCCAGAAAGCAACATGAGCCAGACACCCACCACAACCAGCCTAGAAGAACACATTAGTTCATATATCAGTGTTACAACAAGTCATTGAAGTTTAATACATACAACTCAGGTCCATTGAATGTAAATACCCTGCATCAGTTTCACTGCTAATTAAGGCTATGACCAGCAACAAGCAGACGTTAATCAGGAACCGTCTGGCTCCTCCTGGAGCATGGTGTCTAACAGCGCTATGGAGAGGTTCATGATCAAGCAGGTGGAACCACACGGAATGTGGAACCACACGGAAACACACGGAATGTGGAACCATGATGACATTGTTAGCAGCTGGAATGAAAAGAGACCAACCAAGAAACAAAAGATCTGAATAAATCTACGTTTATCTTCATTTGAAAAACACACAGCGACTGATAGTTCAGCGTCGCCTGGCCGCGCAGAGAACACGACAAACTCAAAACAAACCTCGTTCTATACCCAGGATGGTCTCAGATGGCACCCGGTTCCCTAGATAGTGAACGGGACGAACCCCGACAGTCACCATGCTTCAGCTGGAACCTAACGCTCCATCAACATCACTTAGAGAAAGGAGGATTAGAAACCGGGTGGTCGAGCCCTGAAAGCCCTGGTATCAGACCGTACATGTATTTTACTGTTATATCTATAACCAGTTTATAAAACAGCAATAAGGCACCTTGGGGGGTTGTGATATATGGCCAATATACCACAGCTAAGGGCTGTATACTCTGCGATACATCGTGCCTAAGAACAGCCCTGAGCCGTGGTATATTGGTCATATACCACCCCCCCCTCAGGCCTTAATGCTCAATTACAGTTAGGCAGAAAGGAAAGAGGATTCATTAGAACGAGGCTGCATTAAGGTGTGTAAAGAGTTATCTAGAAACATTACTGCATATTATCCTTCTGGGATGGTCAAGACAACACTCAGACCCCTCCCTCTCCGCTGAGAGCTAGCCTATCGGCTCTGCTGCTGTATACCGTACAGAGCTGCACTCAGCCTTACAGCCACAAGGGGCGCTAGAGAGCCCTGTTCTGTTTAACACTAGTGGTAGATGGGAGGAGAGAAGTTAGGTTTTTAAGCCCTCTTTGGAGGCTATATACACAGGGTATTACAGTACTTTCCCCTCAGACTGTGGAGAGAGGGATGGAGAAGATGAAGTTGGTAAATGTGTACAGATTTGAGGGAAAGAGATGTCCCAAATGACACCCTATTCCCAACCTAGTGCACTAGCCCAATAGGAAACCGGGTCATTAGTAGTGCACTACATAGGGAATAGGGTGCCATTTGGGAGACAAACGAAGAGACGATCATATCAGTTGGCGAAGGTCTGGCGCACGGTGTCGGCGATGTGTTTGGCACTGATGCCGTACAGGTCGAGTAACTCCTGAGGTTTTCCACTCCGGGGTATACGGTTCACCGCTAGCCGCGTCACGACGATGCCAGGCTCCTCCCCTACTGCAGACAGCACCGCCTCCCCCAGACCCCCTGGACAAAGAAAGACACAGGGGTAAGATGAAACAACACCCACCCACAGAAGGGTTAAACACCCGGATAAGAAGGGTTAGCTGGAACAGTTTCAACACCCACCCTCTCTGTAGTGGTCCTCCACGGTGATGATTCTCCCTCCGGTGGCGCGGGCGCTCGACACGATGGTGGCGGCATCCAGGGGCTTGATGGTGAACGGGTCAATCACACGGATGTTCACTCCTAAACACACACACCAATGAGCACAAAGTCTCGATCAAACAGCGTCAATTCTAGATGGTATATTATTAAAACCAAAAGGGCCTATATCCATTAGGTAAATTTCCTTCGGGAAGTATTCATACCCCTCGACTTTAAGCCACATTTTGTGGTTAAAGTCTGAATTCTAAATGGAATACCTCCTCTCCTATCTACACACAATACCTCAAATGACAAAGTGAACAAAAATCACACCTTTGGCATACATTGGGTACCGGGGGTACCGGTCCAGAGTCAATGTGGAGGCTATATACAGGGTATTACGGTACAGAGTCAATGTGGAGGCTATATACAGGGTATTACGGTACACAGTCAATATACAGGGTGTTACGGTACAGAGTCAATGTGGAGGCTATATACAGGGTATTACGGTACAGAGTCAATGTGGAGGCTATATACAGGGTATTACGGTACAGAGTCAATGTGGAGGCTATATACAGGGGGTACCGGTAGTCAATGTGGAGGCTATATACAGGGGGTACCGGTAGTCAATGTGGAGGCTATATACAGGGGGTACCGGTACAGAGTCAATGTGGAGGCTATATACAGGGGGTACCGGTACAGAGTCAATGTGGAGGCTATATACAGGGGGTACCGGTACAGGGTCAATGTGGAGGCTATATACAGGGGGTACCGGTACAGAGTCAATGTGGAGGCTATATACAGGGGGTACTGGTACAGAGTCAATGTGGAGGCTATATACAGGGTGTTACGGTACAGAGTCAATGTGGAGGCTATATACAGGGTGTTACGGTACAGAGTCAATGTGGAGGCTATATACAGGGTGTTACGGTACAGAGTCAATGTGGAGGCTATATACAGGGGGTACTGGTACAGAGTCAATGTGGAGGCTATATACAGGGTGTTACGGTACAGAGTCAATGTGGAGGCTATATACAGGGTATTACGGTACAGAGTCAATGTGGAGGCTATATACAGGGGGTACCGGTACAGAGTCAATGTGGAGGCTATATACAGGGGGTACCGGTACAGAGTCAATGTGGAGGCTATATACAGGGGGTACTGGTACAGAGTCAATGTGGAGGCTATATACAGGGGGTACCGGTACAGAGTCAATGTGGAGGCTATATACAGGGGGTTGTTACAGAGTCAATGTGGAGGCTATATACAGGGGGTACCAGTACAGAGTCAATGTGGAGGCTATATACAGGGGGTACGGGTACAGAGTCAATGTGGAGGCTATATACAGGGGGTACCGGTACAGAGTCAATGTGGAGGCTATATACAGGGGGTACCAGTACAGAGTCAATGTGGAGGCTATATACAGGGGGTACTGGTACAGAGTCAATGTGGAGGCTATATACAGGGTGTTATGGTACAGAGTCAATGTGGAGGCTATATACAGGGTGTTACGGTACAGAGTCAATGTGGAGGCTATATACAGGGTGTTACGGTACAGAGTCAATGTGGAGGCTATATACAGGGGGTACCGGTACAGAGTCAATGTGGAGGCTATATACAGGGGGTACCGGTACAGAGTCAATGTGGAGGCTATATACAGGGGGTACCGGTACAGAGTCAATGTGGAGGCTATATACAGGGGGTACCGGTACAGAGTCAATGTGGAGGCTATATACAGGGGGTACCGGTACAGAGTCAATGTGGAGGCTATATACAGGGGGTACTGGTACAGAGTCAATGTGGAGGCTATATACAGGGGGGGCTGGTACAGAGTCAATGTGGAGGTTATATACAGGGGGTACCGGTACAGAGTCAATGTGGAGGCTATATACAGGGGGTACTGGTACAGAGTCAATGTGGAGGCTATATACAGGGGGTACCGGTACAGAGTCAATGTGGAGGCTATATACAGGGGGTTGTTACAGAGTCAATGTGGAGGCTATATACAGGGGGTACCAGTACAGAGTCAATGTGGAGGCTATATACAGGGGGTACGGGTACAGAGTCAATGTGGAGGCTATATACAGGGGGTACCGGTACAGAGTCAATGTGGAGGCTATATACAGGGGGTACCAGTACAGAGTCAATGTGGAGGCTATATACAGGGGGTACCGGTACAGAGTCAATGTGGAGGCTATATACAGGGTATTACAGTACAGAGTCAATGTGGAGGCTATATACAGGGGGTACCGGTACAGAGTCAATGTGGAGGCTATATACAGGGGGTACCAGTACAGAGTCAATGTGGAGGCTATATACAGGGGGTACTGGTACAGAGTCAATGTGGAGGCTATATACAGGGGGTACCAGTACAGAGTCAATGTGGAGGCTATATACAGGGGGTACCGGTACAGAGTCAATGTGGAGGCTATATACAGGGGGTACCGGTACAGAGTCAATGTGGAGGCTATATACAGGGTATTACAGTACAGAGTCAATGTGGAGGCTATATACAGGGGGTACCGGTACAGAGTCAATGTGGAGGCTATATACAGGGGGTACCAGTACAGAGTCAATGTGGAGGCTATATACAGGGGGTACTGGTACAGAGTCAATGTGGAGGCTATATACAGGGGGTACCGGTACAGAGTCAATGTGGAGGCTATATACAGGGTATTACAGTACAGAGACAATGTGGAGGCTATATACAGGGGGTACCGGTACAGAGTCAATGTGGAGGCTATATACAGGGGGTACCAGTACAGAGTCAATGTGGAGGCTATATACAGGGTGTTACGGTACAGAGTCAATGTGGAGGCTATATACAGGGTGTTACGGTACAGAGTCAATGTGGAGGCTATATACAGGGTATTACGGTACAGAGACAATGTGGAGGCTATATACAGGGGGTACCGGTACAGAGTCAATGTGGAGGCTATATACAGGGGGTACCAGTACAGAGTCAATGTGGAGGCTATATACAGGAGGTACTGGTACAGAGTCAATGTGGAGGCTATATACAGAGGGTACCAGTACAGAGTCAATGTGGAGGCTATATACAGGGTGTTACGGTACAGAGTCAATGTGGAGGCTATATACAGGGTGTTACGGTACAGAGTCAATGTGGAGGCTATATACAGGAGGTACCGGTACAGAGTCAATGTGGAGGCTATATACAGGGGGGGCTGGTACAGAGTCAATGTGGAGGCTATATACAGGGTGTTACGGTACAGAGTCAATGTGGAGGCTATATACAGGAGGTACCGGTACAGAGACAATGTGGAGGCTATATACAGGGTGTACCGGTACAGAGTCAATGTGGAGGCTATATACAGGGTGTACCGGTACAGAGTCAATGTGGAGGCTATATTCAGGGGGTACCGGTACAGAGTCAATGTGGAGGCTATATACAGGGGGTACCGGTACAGAGTCAATGTGGAGGCTATATACAGGGTGTTACGGTACAGAGTCAATGTGGAGGCTATATACAGGGTGTTACGGTACAGAGTCAATGTGGAGGCTATATACAGGGTATTACGGTACAGAGTCAATGTGGAGGCTATATACAGGGGGTACCAGTACAGAGTCAATGTGGAGGCTATATACAGGGGGTACCGGTACAGAGTCAATGCGGAGGCTATATACAGGGGGTACCGGTACAGAGACAATGCGGAGGCTATATACAGGGGGTACCCAGTGCGGACATCCTGACCCTAGGGCAGCAGTCTTACTCTGAGCCACAATGTCAGGAAGACCAATTACTGTCAAAAGTCCAAATTGTGAAAAAGATCAGATGTGTCCTGGTAAGGGCCAGGGACACAGTTGGCGGTGTAATTCCATGCCAGGCCACCAGGGGGGCGCTCTTACCCTCACTGGCCAGCTGGTCAGCAGCAGTCAGAGCTTCATGCAGAGTCACTCCAGCTCCAATCACGGTCACCTTGTCGCTGTCGGACTGACGTACCACCTTGGCCACGCCCACCTCAAACTTCTCGTCGGGGTCGTAGATCACCTTCAGTTCTGGTCTGGTGATGCGTATGAAACAGATTCCCTGAAGTATATAGACAGACACACAGAGAGGCATCCCAGGCTTAGTTCATATGTATATTTCTCATGGATTTGTATAGTGGCGTCTTAGCTACAATGTGGACTGTATGTAGAGGCTATAATGAAGGCTGACAAATGTATTCCTGTGTGTTCTGGTAGCGGATATTAAAATCAGCTGCACCAAGTCACACCTCTCAACAACATCTGTTGCTATGGCAACAAACTATTGTAGAGACGAGAATCCCAACACCCGGTGACCTCGTCAAGTGGCATGGATCTGTTGGTGTAATGACTACGGTGTTGGGTTGACAGTCGCTAGACCCCAGGTTCAATTCCAGGATGGGCTAAATTCACTATGTTGAACAGGTGTGTGGTTCTTACCTTGGTGTTAGCAGCCAGCTCTACAGACCTCTCAGCAGACACGCCATCGCTGGGGTAGAACAGAGTGCATGTTGGGATAGCGCGGAACATAGCAATGTCCTCCAACGCCATCTGGGAGGGGCCATCCTCACCTGGGGACAGGAAGTACAGTGTGATTGGTCGAGGGACAGGTGAGATTTGAGACGCAGAGATCGAAAGACAACACAGTACTGACCGATGGAGACGCCACAGTGAGACCCGGCCAGGTTGATGTTAGACTCAGAGACGGCGGCCATTCTGATGTGGTCGTAGGCCCTGGACAGGAAGGCAGCGAAGGTGCTGGCAAACGCCACTGTGCGGTCTCTCGTGGCACAGCCAATCGCCACGCTCACCTAAACAACAATATTATTAAACTAGTCCTGTGTTTCACTGACCCGGGGGGGGCGGGGGGGGGGGGGGGTCACATACGACACGTACACATGGATGTTGTAGGGTAGTATACAGCCATCTCGCCATGTTCTCCCCTCCTACAGCCATCTCGCCATGTTCTCCCCTCCTACAGCCATCTCGCCATGTTCTCCCCTCCTACAGCCATCTCACCATGTTCTCCCCCTCCCCCAGTCTCTACTCTCCTACATCCATCTCACCATGTTCTCCCCCTCCTACATCCATCTCACCATGTTCTCCCCTCCTACATCCATCTCACCATGTTCTCCCCTCCTACATCCATCTCACCATGTTCTCCCCTCCTACATCCATCTCACCATGTTCTCCCCTCCTACATCCATCTCACCATGTTCTCCCCTCCTACATCCATCTCACCATGTTCTCCCCTCCTACATCCATCTCACCATGTTCTCCCCTCCTACATCCATCTCACCATGTTCTCCCCCTCCCCCAGTCTCTACTCTCCTACATCCATCTCACCATGTTCTCCCCTCCTACATCCATCTCACCATGTTCTCCCCCTCCCCCAGTCTCTACTCTCCTACATCCATCTCACCATGTTCTCCCCCTCCCCCAGTCTCTACTCTCCTACATCCATCTCACCATGTTCTCCCCCAGTCTCTACTCTCCTACATCCATCTCACTATGTTCTCCCCCTCCCCCAGTCTCTACTCTCCTACATCCATCTCACCATGTTCTCCCCCAGTCTCTACTCTCCTACATCCATCTCACTATGTTCTCCCCCTCCCCCAGTCTCTACTCTCCTACATCCATCTCACTATGTTCTCCCCCTCCCCCAGTCTCTACTCTCCTACATCCATCTCACCATGTTCTGTTCAGCGATGAAGCACTCTATGAAGCGTTCAGGGTAGGCCTTGTGGAACATCTCAGAGAAGGTAGAGTTCTTCATGTCAGCGTCCAGAGCCACCACCCTCGGACTGGACTGACCCAGTTTAGCCAGGGCCACGCCGTACGCCTTACGAGTAGCCACCTGGGGAGAGAGGAGAGGGGTTAACTGTGTATCCCCTCTCTGCAGGGGCGTGTCTCTCTGCGGAGGAGCGGTGGTTTACCTTATCCCCAATCTTGTAGTTGGGCGGGGAGGGCAGGCTGATAGGTGAGAGGTCAGCGGGGGCGGTATCTTCTTTAGGTAGCTCGGGGCAGACGGTGTTGTTGGGGTTCTGAATCTGAGCCGTCAAGTCTTTGATGGCCTCCTCGGCCCGGTCTTTAGGCATGGGCTTCCCGTGCCAGTTCTCCATATCCTCAATGCCTGGAGAAGAGGAATCAGATGTAGTAATTTAAAGCCCTTAAACAACGATGCAGAGTTCTAACAACTGGTCAAAGAGAAGCTGTGCGTCCTCCGAAACAACTGGCCACGTAACCCGGGAGCCGGTGTAACAGTATACCTTTAGACCGTCCCCTCGCCCATACCCGGGCGCGAACCAGGGACCCTCTGCACACATCAACAACAGTCACCCACGAAGCATCGTTACCCATCGCTCCACAAAAGCCGCGGCCCTTGCAGAGCAAAAGGGAACCACTACTTCAAGGTCTCAGAGCAAGTGACGTCACCGATTGAAACGCTATTTAGCGCGCACCACCGCTAACTAAGCTAGCCGTTTCACACCCGTTACACCAGCCACACCGATGTGTCGGAGGAAACGCCGTACACCTGGCGACAGTGTCAGTGTGCATGTACCCAGCCCGCCACAGGAGTCGCTAGAGCGCGATGGGACAAGGAAATCTCGGCCTGCCAAACCCTCTTCCTAACCCAGACGACGCTGGGGCAAACCCTCTTCCTAACCCAGACGACGCTGGGCCAAACCCTCTTCCTAACCCAGACGACGCTGGGCCAAACCCTCTTCCTAACCCAGACGACGCTGGGCCAAACCCTCTTCCTAACCCAGACGACGCTGGGCCAAACCCTCTTCCTAACCCAGACGACGCTGGGCCAAACCCTCTTCCTAACCCAGACGACGCTGGGCCAAACCCTCTTCCTAACCCAGACGACGCTGGGCCAATTGTGCGCCGCCTCATGGGTCTCCCAGTCACACCCAGTTGTGACACAGCCTGGGATCAAACCCGGGTCTTGTCTAAGGCAGTGCTTGAGGTGTGACCTTTGTGCCAATCGGGATGCCTGCACAAATTGATTTCCTCCCATACCAGTCTCTCGCCCTCTCCCATACCAGTCTCTCTCTCTCTCCCATACCAGTCTCTCCCATACCAGTCTCTCTCTCCCATACCAGTCTCTCTCTCCCATACCAGTCTCTCTCTCTCTCTCCCATACCTTTGAGTCCTCTGCCCTTGAAGGTCTTGGCCAGGATCATAGTGGGTTTCCCCTTCACCTGCTGGGCCTGCCACAGAGCTTTACACAGCTCCTCAACGTCATGACCATCCACCACATACGTGTTCCACCTACACACACACACTTAAAGAATTAGAGACAGTACGGAAAACTGATAGAATAAGAGAGCAGGAGGTGCAAGAGAGGAACGAAGGAGAAGAGGGGTACCGACCCGAACGCTTCGCAGCGCTTGCGGTAAACGTCCATGTCGTGTTTGAGAGGAGCAGGTTCACTCTGTCCCAGGCGGTTAACGTCGATAACAGCCACCAGGTTATCCAGGTTGTAGTGGGAACCGAACGCCATGGCTTCCCAGACAGCCCCCTCAGAGCACTCCCCATCACCCATCATGCAGTACACACGGTAACTAGGAAGAGAGAAAATACATTTTTACATATTCATAAACAGATTGTCATTAAAAAAAATAATATTATATATTATAATATTATATTATATAAAAATAATATATATATACATATATATACATATATACATATAAACATATAAACATACAAACATATAAACATACATACATACATACACATTTCACACAAGACACCTATTCAAGATAGCACCAGTCATTAAAGTGCTTAATTTGAGCCAGATCCTCTGGGACCCATTTGAGCCAGATCCTCTGGGACCTGTTTAGCCAGATCCGATAAAAGTAGATTGTCAGGACCGGGCTGACAGTCTAAGAGTGGATTCAGGTTGGTCCGACCCTTGCTTATGGTTTGCGTAAACATTGTTACTCATGCTCGAGACCAACACGTGGCCATGGCCGAGAGAAGCATGTACCTCTCACAGAACTAGAATGAGATTCACCTTCTCCCTGCTCTCCCTCCCTGCTCTGATTGATATGAGCCTGCAACTCACTGTTCCAGCGTTTCAATTCATTTTATTTCCTTATAGAATCATAGCCGTGCGGAGGGTTCTGGAGGAGACTCAGATCAATCCAAATACATATACCAAAGCCATAGAATAACTTGTCTGTTCAGAAAGACGAGGCTCTTTTAAAGCTCAACACCTTCTGTGGGTGCCCCTTAACCTTCTGAGAACATCACGGCTGGGTGACAGGTGCTTTGAGGGATAGTGTCAAGGCTTGAGGATGTACGTGTGTGTGTGTGTACCTGGACTTGTCGAAGTGTTTCCCAGTGTAGGCCATCCCGCAGGCAGCCCCCAGCCCCTGGCCCAGAGACCCCGTTGCCACGTCAACAAACTCCAGTTTCTGTAGAACAGTCAGAGTTAGTCAAACCTGGAGCTGGAGCATGTTCATTAGGGCGTCGCCACTGAAAACGTTTCAAAACATTTTGCAACTGTAGGAAACACAAGGTAGTCCCCGTTTGTCAGTTCTTTCGTTTTGAAACCTAATGAACAAGTTTCTCAGTACATTGGGGTCAGGGGTTACATACAGGTGTGGGGTGACCCTCCAGGTCAGAGTCGAGCTTCCTCAGGTTGATCAGGTCGGCCTCTTTCACAAAGCCCGCCTCCGCCCAGGCAGCGTACAGGATTGGTGCAGCATGACCCTAGAGGAACACAGCAGCCAAATCAGAACACTGTACACGACACAGAGGGGAGCATGGGAAATGTAGTGCAAATGAAAGAGAACCCTTGACAGGTGAACCGTGTAGAGTTTGCAAGTGCATAGAATGTGTGTCTGGGAGAACGTAAGCGTGTGGGGGAGAACGTAAGCGTGTGGGGGAGAACGTAAGCGTGTGGGGGACAGACAGAATCACCTTAGACAGCACGAAGCGGTCGTTGCACTGGTTGCGCGGGTCGGCGGCTTTGTAACGCATGGTGTGGAAGAACAGCACGGACATGAGCTCTGCTGCACTGCAACATGTGGAGGGATGACTGGACAGAGAGGGGTAGAGAGAGAGGGGGAGAGAGACAGAGGGGTAGAGAGAGCAGGGGAGAGAGAGAGGTAGAGAGGGGGAGAGAGACAGAGAGAGAGAGGGGTAGAGAGAGAGGGGGAGAGAGAGGGGTAGAGAGAGCGGGGGAGAGAGACAGAGAGAGAGAGGGGGAGAGAGACAGAGAGAGAGAGAGGGCAGTCTGTTAGTGAAACGTGACATCACAACCAGCTGTTAACGGCAACCCAAACCATCACGTTAAGAGTTTCATGCAGTCGCAAAGTATTCAGACACCTGGACTTTTTCAACATCGTTATGTTACAGCCTTATTCTAAAATTGATTAAATAAAATGTGCTCAATCCACATACAATACCTTAATGACAAAGCGAACAGGTTTAGAAGTTTTTGCAAATGTATAAAATTAAACATGGAAATGCCTTATTTACGTAAGTGTGCAGACCCTTTGCTAGGAGACTAAATTGAGCTCAGGTGCATCCTGTTTCCATTGATCATCCTTGAGATGTTTCTACAACTTGATTGGAGTCTTCCTGTGGTAAATTCAATTGACTGAACATGATTTGGAAAGGCACACACACCTGTCTATATAAGGTCCCACAGTTGACAGTGAATGTCAGAACAAAAACCAAGCCATGAGGTCGAAGGAGTTGTCTGTAGAGCGCCGATACAGGATTGTGTCAAGGCACAGATCTGGGGAAGGGTACCAACACATTTCTGCAGCATTGAAGGTCCCCAAGAACACAGTGGCCTCCATCATTCTTAAATGGGAGAAGTTTGGAATCACCAAGTCTCTTCCTGGAGCTGGCCGCCCGGCCAAACTGAGCAATCGGGGGAGAAGGGCCTTGGTCAAGGAGGTGACCAAGAATGGGGTGGTCACTGACAGAGCTCTAGAGTTCCTCTGTGGAGATGGGAGAACCTTCCAGAAGGACAACCAGCTCTGCAGCACTCCAACAATCAGGACAGAATGGCCAGACGGAAGCCACTCAGTAAAAAAAAAAGATTTAAAAAAAAGGCACATGACAGCCCGCTTGGAGTTTGCCAAAAGGCACCTAAAGACACTCCGACCATGAGAAACAAGATTCTCTGGCCTGATGTGACGCTTGGCATTCAGGCCAAAGAGGTTTCGTCTGGAGGAAACCTGGCAACATTCCTACAGTGAAGCATGGTGGTGGTGGCAGAATCTTGTGGGGATGTTTTTCAGCAGCAGGAGCTAGAAGTACCCACATATGCTGAGCACTTGTTGGCTGCTTTTCCTTCACACTGCGGTCCAACTCATCCCAAACCGTCTCAATTGGGTTGAGGTCGGGTGTTTGGAGGCCAGGTCTTCTGATGCAGCGCTCCATCACTCTCCTTGGTAAAATAGCCCTTACACAGCCTGGAGGTGTGTTTTGGGTCATTGCCCTGTTGAAAAATAAATCAGACCGTGTCACCAGCAAAGCACCATCACACCTCCTGCTTCACGGTGGGAACCACACATGAAGAGATCATCCGTTCAACTACTGAGTTTCACAAAGACATAAGGTCGGAACCAAAAATCTCACATTTGGACTCAGACCAAAGGACAGATTTCCACCGGTCTAATGTCCATTGCTCATGTTTCTTGGCCCAAGCAAGTCTCTTCTGATTGGTGTCCTTAAGTAGTGGTTTCTTTGCAGTAATTTGACCACAAACGCCTGATTCACAGTCTCCTCTGAACAGTTGAGGTTGAGATGTGTTACTTGAACTCTGTGAAGCATTTAATTGTGCTGCAATTTCTGAGGCTGGTAACTCTAATGAACTTATCCTCAGCAGCAGCAGAGGTAACTCTGGGTCTTCCTTTCCTGTGGCGGTCCTCATGAGAGCCAGTTTCATCATAGCACTTGGTTTTCGTGACTGCAGTTGAAGAAACTTTCAAAGTTCTTGAAATAATCTGAAACATCCACAAACGGAACCAAATACTTTACTACGCTTTGGTTCCCTAAAACGCGGGGGTACAAAACGTCTAAACGGTTCACCAGATATGGATGAAAATACCCTCAAATTCAAATCTGACAGGCTGCACACGTCTTCGCTAATCCAAAGTGCTGGAGTACAGAGACAAAACAACAGGTCACTGTCCCAACACTTGGAGCTCAATGTATATTTTCCCAGGGAAGACAACACTGAGCACATGCAGCAAGTCCCTGGACTTCATGAGGGGGAGACAGAGACGTCATACCCAGGAGACACTTGAGCAGGACAGTCTCTCCACAGAGAAGTCAAGCCGTGTTGTAACAGGTATTTGCAGAGAGCAGTGGTGGTTTAGAATGTTACAAAACCTGGCAGTTTTGAGAAGAGCCATGCATTGACTAATACTATCGCTACTTCCTGTTATCTCACACGTCGTTGGCCAATAGCATATCTACTTCCTGATAACCCTGAACATGTCAACACTCCACTCCTCATGGGGGTTATTCAGTGGATTGTGTCCCCAAAAAGGCCATCGTCTTTAGAGTGCATTACTTCTTTGGAACAGGGCCCCATAGGGTTCAGTATGAATAGGATGAACTTTTGGGATGAACTGCGAGTAGTGTTTTACACATCATTCAGTCACTGCATTCGTCACCATTAAAACTACAACGGCACGGTATTCAATCATTTACCCCCAAGGGTGATGTTCCAGTATCAGACATCTGCTGAAACAGAACAATTTAGTCAAAGTTCCCACTAAAATACTGACAGCCGAAGCATTTTTGGAAAAAAAATAAAAAATTACACTTGAGTTTGTTAAAGCAGTTCTGATTCTTACATCTGTGTAGAAGAGGACCAATGAAGTCTCCTGCCATGATGGAAAAACGATGAGGCAGACCAGGCTTTCGTTCAATTGGACAGAACAGTGTACAATGTGGAATTGAACAGAAACGGTACAGAACAGCCAGTTGAGGCGTCATTATGGTGGCCTATATGTTGTGCTGGACGAGTTCTACCAGATATTCCTCCTTAAAATGACCAGGCCACAACCACCACAGGAGAAAACAAACCTCAAAATGGTTGTTGAAGAACAGTGAGCTCCGTTTTGGGGAAACGTGTCATTTCGTACAAACCATCTGGAAACGTTGAAAACTGAACGCACCCCAGGTCCGCCTATAGGTCGATTTCTAAAAACAGGCTACTCTTCATTTCTAGAAGAAAAGCCTAAACCCGATAACCTTCCCTGGAAGGGAATCATGGTTTATTTGTTTTCCTTGTGGGCGAACTGTCTGAATACCAGGAAGTAACAAACAAAAAAAATAATTAAACTTGGCAATAACAGGTTAGTCTTCACCATACTTCAAACATGTTCCCTTTTCTGGACAGCATATGAGGTGTGCAATCACAGCCAGTCAGGAGGACGAAGAGGCGCCACAAGCCATCTTTCTGGTTCCTCCCCCTTGTTCAGACTAAAGGAGCTGGGCAAGGTGAGCCTGCTCTGAGGAGGTCTCATTGGGTAGGTGACATTTATTACTGAAAACAGGGAGAAAGTGTCACCAGGAAATACCCCATCTTAGAAAAAAAATAAAAGTTTACGTGTTTAGATAGAAGTTTAAGGGAGAAGAAAATAAATAACTTAAATGATTAAGCTTTTAACATGAAACGCAACAGTTTCTCTTTTCCAGGGATGAAGACATGAAGGTCTCATAGCATGGTTTGCAAAATGGATCAGCTTTAAGCACTGTAATGTTTTGGCATTCAGGTTCAAAAAGTCATTTCCCAACCACTTCTTCCATAGGCAAGCAATGTATGGAAAGTTGTGTTTAAACCACAGGGGATGCTGTCAACTAACAAAATACTTCTTGAACTCAAATGGATTTACCCATAAACTGAAACAGTGCAAGATAAGAGTACAATATAATAACATAGCTATGTATTGTAGTAGTCAGTAACTAAATCAATGATTTGGTGAATGGTAGCCTAGGCATAATCAAAATTCTACTCCTAATCTAGGCCAATATATTTGGGAAGTAGGCTAGACCGATTTAACCCATTAATACCCAACGTGGTGTTTATTTAAGCCACAGAAAGCTTACGTTATCTAAAAATATATATATATATATATATTTTTAAATCACATAAGCAGGAAACTGAACTAGTGCAGAATCGGGGCTGGATACTGTTGATGGACAACTGGGCATCTGACAGACCAGGAAGTGATCATCAACAGGTTGGTGTTCATACCTGAAAGTGACAATAGTCCCTAACGAGGAAATGGTCATCTTACGAACTGAAAAGAAGCCAATTATGAAACATTGTTTCTGTCTCCACCCGCATTGTCTAAGAAAGCCTTTATCTAAGCCACAGGTGAGGTTCTCTCTACCTAATGTTGTAAGCAGTAAACACATACAGTAAAATCTGGGCTGGAAAGATACCGTCTCATGAATTCAAAAAGGAATCTGCATCTTCGTTAAAGCGAGAACTACATTTAAATTCTGAGGAACGGTGGAGTTGCTTTCGCCTGGTCCCAGATCAATCTGCTCTCTTACCAACTCCATAGTGACAAGGAGTTGGCATCACAACAGCTGACAGACCGGCTAGAGCTGCTCTGGGTTGACAAAGTTACCCTTCGATAGGGACATACTTATTTTGGAGCCCTTCACTAATGTCCCACACTCTAACAGAATGTAGATTATACGTAACAAATTATACTAATATATATATGCAATAAAACAAATGTCTGGTCAAAATGTATTGCACTAGCCTACATAGTGAATAGGTTGCAATTTCAGGCACATAAAACCACATTAGTGTCCCCTTCTTTCCCCACGCAGTGACAAACACGTTCAGAATGTCATGTTGAGAAATGAACCACTTCTGTACTGTGGCAACAATGGTGAGAAAGTGTAGTTCGACTTGGCTTAAATTCTTCTCTGTAATGAGAGAGGAGCCCAACTTTAAATGTATTTACATCAATACCCCTGTGTTGGAGGTAGCCAGAGCAGAAAAGCTAGTCCATGACTAAGCAAATTCCAAGCTTGAAGAGAGAACAGTTCATGCGGAACAAAAGGGCATTTCTAACCCGCCCCAAACACACTCATCCTTTATTCAGTATTTTACTAGGATGCTGTCTGGACGCATGGTGGGACTCAATCTTTAAAATCAAAGGCAGAAGGCCACCACAAGACCCGCACATCTCTCCATGTGATGGGTTTTTTATATATCCGATATGGTCACGATGCCAGTGGTGTATTCAATTCCTCTGATTCGGTTTAACGGAAGCAAACCGGGAGGGACAATTGAAAACGCTAAAACAGTTGCAAAACATTCAGAAACAGTGGAATGAATATAGCCAGATTCTAAGTGAACCAAAAGTAAGAATTGATGGTGCAGCCATAAAAATGTACGGTCATTTAAAGGATAGCAGATTTACGCAGATATCTAGCTAGCTAATATTAGCTAGGTAACAATTTACCAGAGCTGACAACACGCATTTGACCCTCAGTCACGCATTGAAAAGTAGGGGTTTTATTTATCTAATTAGTTCATTCATTATCTTTCAACTAACAGACATAAAACCACCTGAATATTGATATTCATTAGATTTTTCCTTGAAGGTTGAGTGATGGAGAAATGAATTGTAAAAACAATAACATTTTTCAAACACCAAGCACTTGGGAAACATATCGCAAGTGGCCAACCCTCCTTGAGAAAACATTTTAGAAGAGAGAGTTCACCCAAATTAAAGTGTTTGTGTCCTTACATTGAAAGCAGTCTATGGACAAGGAGACAGAACTTCTGGTTACAGCCATTAAATATTAGTTTCATGAACAGAGTATTTGGTGGAGTCGTAACACTCCCCAGCATGTGTCACAAAACGTTACACCTGAGAACAAGGATAAATCCCTTCTTCCAACCGTTTCTACCAGTTACCCGTCTCATTACTGTCTGAATAAAATGTCAAACCCAATATCATCTTAAGAAAAAAAAAAGAATAACTCAGTCGTCAAATGTTGAGTTTATTTAAATGTTGAACGCATCCCGAAAACACCTGCCCCGTGGTTATATCCTCCCCATCTAGGGGTGATGCCTGGAGCAATGAAATACAACTAGCAAACCTCACGCCAAGATTCAGCCCTGAATTACACCTGGAAAGGGAAACGTTGTGTACTTGGTTTAACTAACTAGTTCATTGGTTGGTTTAATAACTAGCTAAACCAACGACAACTACCCGTTTTGACGACAATCAGCCCATGAATTGCAGCACGTCCACGCAACTATTACAGCTGCTGCCCCGTTCAGTTCAATGTATCATGTCAGCAAGTAAAATACATTACGAAACGTTGATTAAACTGCGGCCCGTTTACTTTTTAAAACTTACCCGGAGTTGGAGGCGCACGTTGCCTTGACGGAGTTGATCCGCAGCTTGTTAGCGATGTCTTTCAGACCCTGCAAAGTCTTCTCGTCGGGTTTATGGTAGCTAGCCATGGCTGAGATAACGGAGACCGCTTGGTGAATGACAAACACGGGTCTTTTTCTTTTGAAGAGCTGGTTCAACTCGGGAGACTAGCTGAGCATTCAAGGGATGCTACAAACGAGGAGGACAAGGAAGGAGACGGGTTTATATTCAATTATCCTGGCCGCCGTACAAGGAACTGGGCGGTTCGGCTGTGGACGCCCACCGCACCTTTTCATTGGTTGAGGCGCGTTCTCATTCCACCACGCTCGACACAACGTAGCCTGCGTGATTAAACGTCAGCACGTACACGTAACAGCTATTATATTTATTTAGCTGCAATATTATAATTTATTAAATGTATATAGCGCTTTTCATAACAAACAAAAAAAGCAAAAAAACAACAACCAATACATCATGAGTAGCCTATAGTTGTCTAGGTAACCAATACATCATGAGTAGCCTATAGTTGTCTAGGTAACCAATACATCATGAGTAGCCTATAGTTGTCTAGCTCAACCATTGTTGATGAAGAGGAGTCTGGTGATGATCATGTAGAGGGTTACACTGGGAACCAGCCTGAGTCATGTAGAGGGATACACTGGGAACCAGCCTGAGTCATGTAGAGGGTTACACTGGGAACCAGCCTGAGTCATGTAGAGGGATACACTGGGAACCAGCCTGAGTCATGTAGAGGGATACACTGGGAACCAGCCTGAGTCATGTAGAGGGATACACTGGGAACCAGCCTGAGTCATGTAGAGGGATACACTGGGAACCAGCCTGAGTCATCTAGAGGGTTACAGAGGAGGCGGAGAAAGAGAGGCCGGAGGGCGGGCCTTCTGAGGAGTAGGAGGAGTCGTGTGATGATCATGTAGAGGGTTACACTGGGAACCAGCCTGAGTCATGTAGAGGGATACACTGGGAACCAGCATGAGTCATGTAGAGGGTTACAGAGGAGGCGGAGAAAGAGAGGCCGGAGGGCGGGCCTTCTGAGGAGTAGGAGGAGTCGTGTGATGATCATGTAGAGGGTTACACAGGGAACCAGCCTGAGTCATGTAGAGGGTTACACTGGGAACCAGCCTGAGTCATGTAGAGGGCTACACTGGGAACCAGCCTGAGTCATGTAGAGGGCTACACTGGGAACCAGCCTGAGTCATGTAGAGGGATACACTGGGAACCAGCCTGAGTCATGTAGAGGGCTACACTGGGAACCAGCCTGAGTCATGTAGAGGGATACACTGGGAACCAGCCTGAGTCATGTAGAGGGATACACTGGGAACCAGCCTGAGTCATGTAGAGGGATACACTGGGAACCAGCATGAGTCATGTAGAGGGTTACAGAGGAGGCGGAGAAAGAGAGGCCGGAGGGCGGGCCTTCTGAGGAGTAGGAGGAGTCGTGGCTGAATGACGACAATATCAACATACATCAACATACATCTGACTGGTTATACGATATACCGGCAGGATAGAACAGCGGCGTCTGGTAAGACAAGGGGCAGCGGTCAACGTATTTTTGTGAACAACAAAAATAAGAAAGTGTCAAGCCATTGCTCGCCTGAGTTAGAGTTTCTCATGATAAGCTGTAGACCACACTATCTACCTAGAGAGTTTTCGTCTATATTCTTTGTAGCTGTTTACATACCACCACAGTCAGAGGCTGGCACCAAGATAGCATTGAATGAGCTGTATTCCGCCATAAGCAAACAAGAAAACGCTCACCCAGAGGCGACGCTCCTAGTAGCCGGGGACTTTAATGCAGGGAAACTTAAATCTGTTTTACCTCATTTCTATCAGCATGTTAAATGTGCAACCAGAGGGAAAAAATCTCTGGACCACCTTTAGTCCACACACAGAGACGCATACAAAACTCTCCTTTTCCTCCATTTGGTAAATCTGTCCATCCTGCTTACAAGCAAAAACTAAAGCTGGAAGCACCAGTGACTAGATCAATAAAAAAGTGGTCAGATGAAGCAGTTGCTAAGCTACAGGACTGTTTTGCAGCACAGACTGGAACATGTTCCGGGATTCCTCCAATGGCATTGAGGAGTACACCACATCTGTCATTGGTTTCATCAATAAGTGCATCGATAATGTCGTCCCCACAGTGACCGTACGTACATACCCCAACCAGAAACCTTGGATTACAGGCAGCATTCACACTGAGCTAAAGGCTAGAGCTGCCGCTTTTAAGGAGCGGGACACTAACCCGGAAGCTTATAAGAAATCCCGCTATGCCCTCCGACGAGCCATCAAACAGGCAAAGATCGAGTCGTACTACACCGGCTCTGATGCTCGTCGGATGTGGCAGGGCCTGTAAACCATTCCACACTACAAAGGGAAGCACAGCCGAAAGCTGCCCAGTGACACGAGCCTACTGGCCTACTGGCCGAGCTAAACTACTTCTATGCTCCCTTCAAGGCAAATATCACTGAAACATGGATGAGAGCACCAGCTGTACAGGAAGACTGTGTGATCACTCTCTCCGCAACCTTTAGACAGGTCAACATTCACAAGGCCGCAGGGCCAGACGGATTACCAGGAGGTGTACTGTGAGCATGCGCTGACCAACTAGCAAGTGTCTTCACTGACATTTTCAACCTCTCCCTGACAGTCTGTCACTAAGCTAAGGATCCTGGGACTAAACACCTCCCTCTGCAACTGGATCCTGGACTTCCTGACGGGCCGCCCCCAGGTGGTGAGGGTAGGTAACACCACATGCGCCACGCTGATCCTCAACACAGGGGCCTCTCAGGGGTGCGTTCTCAGCCCCCTCCTGTACTCCCTGTTCACACATGACTGCACGTCCAGACACGACTCTAACACCATCATTAAATTTGCCGATGACACAACAGTGGTAGGCTTGATCACCGACAATGACGAGACAGCCTGTAGGGAGGAGGTGAGAGACCTGGCCGTGTGGTGCCAGGACAACAACCTCTCCCTCAACGTGATCAAGACAAAGGAGATGATTGTGGACTACAGGAAAAAGAGGACCGAACACGCCCCCATTCTCATCCACATTTCCAACAAACTATCACGGTCCAAGCACACCATGACAGTCATGAAGAGGGCACGACAAAACCTATTCCCCTTCAGGAGACTGAAAAGATTTGGCATGGGTCCTCAGATCCTCAAAAAGTTCTACAGCTGCACCATCGAGAGCATCCTGAAAAGGTTGCATCACTGCTTGGTATGGAAACTGCTCGGCCTCCGACCGCAAGACACTACAGAGGGTAGTGCGAACGGCCCAGTAAATCACTGGGGCCAAGCTTCCTGCCATCCAGGACCTCTATACCAGGCGGTGTCAGAGGAAGGCCCTGAAAATGGTCAAAGACTCCAGCCACCCGAGTCATAGACTGTTCTCTCTACTACCGTACGACAAGTGGTACCGGAGCGTCAAGTCTAGGACAAAAAGACTTCTCAACAGTTTTTACCCCCAAGCCATAAGACTCCTGAACATCTAATCAAATGGCTACCCAGACTATTCACATTGCCCTCTGCACACATAGACAACAGTCACCCTCAAAGCATCGTTCCCCATCACGCCACAAAAGCCAGAGCAAGGGGAACAACTACTTCAAGGTCTCAGAGCGAGTGACGTCACCGATTGAAACGCTATTAGCGTGCACACCGAAAGCTAGCTAGCCATTTCACATCGGTAACATGTACATACTACCTCAACTAACTGGTTCCCTCACACATTGACACTGTACCGGTACCCCCTGTATATAGCCTCCACATTGACTCTGTACCGGTACCCCCTGTATATAGCCTCCACATTGACTCTGTACCGGTACCCACCTGTATAGAGCCTCCACATTGACTCTGTACCATAATACCCTGTATATAGCCTCAACATCGACTCTGTACCATAATACCCTGTATATAGCCTCCACATTGACTCTGTACTGTAACACCCTGTATATAGCCTCCACATTGACTCTGTACCAGTACCCCCCTGTATATAGCCTCCACACTGACTCTGTACCGGAACGTACCGGTAACCCCTGTATATAGCCTCCACATTGACTCTGTACCGGTACCCACCTGTATAGAGCCTCCACATTGACTCTGTACCATAATACCCTGTATATAGCCTCAACATCGACTCTGTACCATAATACCCTGTATATAGCCTCCACATTGACTCTGTACTGTAACACCCTGTATATAGCCTCCACATTGACTCTGTACCAGTACCCCCCTGTATATAGCCTCCACACTGACTCTGTACCGTAACACCCTGTATATAGCCTCCACATTGACTCTGTACCAGTACCCCCTGTATATAGCCTCCACATTGACTCTGTACCGGTACCCCCTGTATATAGCCTCCACATTGACTCTGTACCGGTACCCCCTGTATATAGCCTCCACATTGACTCTGTACCGGTACCCCCTGTATATAGCTTCCACATTGACTCTGTACCAGTACCCCCTGTATATAGCCTCCACATTGACTCTGTACCGGTACCCCCTGTATATAGCTTTCACATTGACTCTGTACCAGTACCCCCTGTATATAACCTCCACATTGACTCTGTACTGTAATACCCTGTATATAGCCTCCACATTGACTCTGTACCGTAATACCCCGTATATAACCTCCACATTGACTCTGTACCGTAATACCCTGTATATAGCCTCCACATTGACTCTGTACCGTAATACCCTGTATATAGCCTCCACATTGACTCTGTACCGTAATACCCTGTATATAGCCTCCACATTGACTCTGTACCAGTACCCCCTGTATATAGGCTCCACATTGACTCTGTACCGGTACCCCCTGTATATAGCCTCCACATTGACTCTGTACCGTAATACCTTGTATATAGCCTCCACATTGACTCTGTACCATAATACCCTGTATATAGCCTCCACATTGACTCAGTACCGGTACCCCCTGTATATAGCCTCCACATTGACTCTGTACCATAATACCCTGTATATAGCCTCCACATTGACTCTGTACTGTAACACCCTGTATATAGCCTCCACATTGACTCTGTACTGTAACACCCTGTATATAGCCTCCACATTGACTCTGTACCAGTACCCCCCTGTATATAGCCTCCACACTGACTCTGTACCGGAACGTACCGGTAACCCCTGTATATAGCCTCCACATTGACTCTGTACCGGTACCCACCTGTATAGAGCCTCCACATTGACTCTGTACCATAATACCCTGTATATAGCCTCAACATCGACTCTGTACCATAATACCCTGTATATAGCCTCCACATTGACTCTGTACTGTAACACCCTGTATATAGCCTCCACATTGACTCTGTACCAGTACCCCCCTGTATATAGCCTCCACACTGACTCTGTACCGTAACACCCTGTATATAGCCTCCACATTGACTCTGTACCAGTACCCCCTGTATATAGCCTCCACATTGACTCTGTACCGTAACACCCTGTATATAGCCTCCACATTGACTCTGTACCGGTACCCCCTGTTTATAGCCTCCACATTGACTCTGTACCAGTACCTCCTGTATATAGCCTCCACATTGACTCTGTACCGATACCCCCTGTATATAGCCTCCACATTGACTCTGTACCGGTACCCCCTGTATATAGCCTCCACATTGACTCTGTACCGGTACCCCCTGTATATAGCCTCCACATTGACTCTGCACCGGTACCCCCTGTATATAGCCTCCACATTGAGTCTGTACCGTAATACCCCGTATATAGCCTCCACATTGACTCTGTACCGTAATACCCTGTATATAGCCTCCACATTGACTCTGTACCGTAATACCCTGTATATAGCCTCCACATTGACTCAGTACCGGTACCCCCTGTATATAGCCTCCACATTGACTCTGTACCAGTACCCCCTGTTTATAGCCTCCACATTGACTCTGTACCGGTACCCCCTGTATATAGCCTCCACATTGACTCTGTACCGGTACCCCCTGTATATAGCCTCCACATTGACTCTGTACCGGTACCCCCTGTATATAGCTTCCACATTGACTCTGTACCAGTACCCCCTGTATATAGCCTCCACATTGACTCTGTACCGGTACCCCCTGTATATAGCTTTCACATTGACTCTGTACCAGTACCCCCTGTATATAACCTCCACATTGACTCTGTACTGTAATACCCTGTATATAGCCTCCACATTGACTCTGTACCGTAATACCCCGTATATAACCTCCACATTGACTCTGTACCGTAATACCCTGTATATAGCCTCCACATTGACTCTGTACCGTAATACCCTGTATATAGCCTCCACATTGACTCTGTACCGTAATACCCTGTATATAGCCTCCACATTGACTCTGTACCAGTACCCCCTGTATATAGGCTCCACATTGACTCTGTACCGGTACCCCCTGTATATAGCCTCCACATTGACTCTGTACCGTAATACCTTGTATATAGCCTCCACATTGACTCTGTACCATAATACCCTGTATATAGCCTCCACATTGACTCAGTACCGGTACCCCCTGTATATAGCCTCCACATTGACTCTGTACCATAATACCCTGTATATAGCCTCCACATTGACTCTGTACTGTAACACCCTGTATATAGCCTCCACATTGACTCTGTACCATAATACCCTGTATATAGCCTCCACATTGACTCAGTACCGGTACCCCCTGTATATAGCCTCCACATTGACTCAGTACCGGTACCCCCTGTATATAGCCTCCACATTGACTCTGTACCGGTACCCCCTGTATATAGCCTCCACACCCCGCTGTATATATTGTAACTTTTTACTGCTCCTCTTTAATGACTTGTTACTTTTATCTCTCGTAAGTAAGCATTTCACTTCTACACCTGTTGGATTCAGCATTTCACTGTAAGGTCTACTACACCTGTTGTATTCAGCATTTCACTGTGAGGTCTACTACACCTGTTGCGTTCAGCATTTCACTCTGAGGTCTACTACACCTGTTGTATTCAGCATTTCACTGTAAGGTCTACTACACCTGTTGTATTCAGCATTTCACTGTAAGGTCTACTACACCTGTTGTATTCAGCATTTCACTGTAAGGTCTACTACACCTGTTGTATTCAGCATTTCACTGTAAGGTCTACTACACCTGTTGTATTCAACATTTCACTGTGAGGTCTACTACACCTGTTGTATTCAGCATTTCACTCTGAGGTCTACTACACCTGTTGTATTCAGCATTTCACTGAAAGGTCTACTACACCTGTTGTATTCAGCATTTCACTGTGAGGTCTACTACACCTGTTGTATTCAGCATTTCACTGTGAGGTCTACTACACCTGTTTTGTCTTCAGCATTTCACTGTGAGGTCTACTACACCTGTTGTATTCAGCATTTCACTGTGAGGTCTACTACACCTGTTGTATTCAGCATTTCACTGTGAGGTCTACTACACCTGTTGTATTCATCATAGACCAGTCCTGGTCTCCTCTCACTGCCTAGATACTGTCTAAATTCCTAGTCTCCTCTCACTGCTAAGAGACTGTCTACAGTCCTAGTCTCCTCTCACTGCTAAGAGACTGTCTACAGTCCTAGCCTCCTCTCACTGCCTAGAGACTGTCTACAGTCCTAGTCTCCTCTCACTGCTAAGAGACTGTCTACAGTCCTAGTCTTCTCTCACTGCTAAGAGGCTGTCTACAGTCCTAGTCTCCTCTCGCTGCTAAGAAACTGTCTACAGTCCTAGTCTCCTCTCACTGCTGAGATACTGTCTACATTCCTAGTTAAGATACTGTCTACAGTCCTAGTCTCCTCTCACTGCCTAGAGACTGTCTACAGTCCTAGTCTCCTCTCACTGCCTAGATACTGTCTACAGTCCTAGTCTCCTCTCACTGTCTCCATCACAGCCTCTCTGTTAAACATAATTGGGCATTTGGTGATGGAATATTATCCCATGTGATTGGATCCGATTGGTATCTGCTTCTATTATCTATCTATATTTTATTTGACCTTTATTTTAACTAGGCAAGTCAGTTAAGAACAAATTCTTATTTACAATGACGGCCTACTGGGGAACAGTGGGTTAACTGCCTTGTTCAGGCAGGCTACCTGCTGCCCCTACACTCTAACCACTAGGCTACCTACCTACCTACACTTTAACCACTAGGCTACCTGCCCCCCTACACTCTAACCACTAGGCTACCTGCCGCCCTTACACTCTAACCACTAGGCTACCTGCTGCCCATACACTCTAACCACTAGGCTACCTGCCGCCCCTACACTCTAACCACTAGGCTACCTGCCGCCCCTACACTCTAACCACTAGGCTACCTGCCCCCCTACACTCTAACCACTAGGCTACCTGCCGCCCTTACACTCTAACCACTAGGCTACCTGCCGCCCCTACACTCTAACCACTAGGCTACCTGCCCCCCTACACTCTAACCACTAGGCTACCTGCCGCCCCTACACTCTAACCACTAGGCTACCTGCCCCCCTACACTCTAACCACTAGGCTACCTGCCCCCCTACACTCTAACCACTAGGCTACCTGCCGCCCTTACACTCTAACCACTAGGCTACCTGCCGCCCCTACACTCTAACCACTAGGCTACCTGCCCCCCTACACTCTAACCACTAGGCTACCTGCCCCCCTACACTCTAACCACTAGGCTACCTGCCGCCCCTACACTCTAACCACTAGGCTACCTGCCGCCCCTACACTCTAACCACTAGGGTACCTACCTACCTACACTCTAACCACTAGACTACCTGCCTCCTCTACACTCTAACCACTAGGCTACCTGCTGCCCATACACTCTAACCACTAGGCTACCTGCCGCCCCTACACTCTAACCACTAGGCTACCTGCCGCCCCTACACTCTAACCACTAGGCTACCTGCCCCCCTACACTCTAACCACTAGGCTACCTGCCGCCCTTACACTCTAACCACTAGGCTACCTGCCGCCCCTACACTCTAACCACTAGGCTACCTGCCCCCCTACACTCTAACCACTAGGCTACCTGCCGCCCCTACACTCTAACCACTAGGCTACCTGCCCCCCTACACTCTAACCACTAGGCTACCTGCCCCCCTACACTCTAACCACTAGGCTACCTGCCGCCCTTACACTCTAACCACTAGGCTACCTGCCGCCCCTACACTCTAACCACTAGGCTACCTGCCGCCCCTACACTCTAACCACTAGGCTACCTGCCGCCCCTACACTCTAACCACTAGGCTACCTGCCGCCCCTACACTCTAACCACTAGGCTACCTGCCACCCCTACACTCTAACCACTAGGCTACCTGCCGCCCCTACACTCTAACCACTAGGCTACCTGCCGCCCCTACACTCTAACCACCAGGCTACCTGCCGTCCCTACACTCTAACCACTAGGCTACCTGCCGCCCCTACACTCTAACCACTAGGTTACCTGCCGCCCCTACACTCTAACCACTAGGCTACCTGCCGCCCCTACACTCTAACCACTAGGCTACCTGCCACCCCTACACTCTAACCACTAGGCTACCTGCCGCCCCTACACTCTAACCACTAGGCTACCTGCCGCCCCTACACTCTAACCACTAGGCTACCTGCCGCCCCTACACTCTAACCACTAGGCTACCTGCCGCCCCTACACTCTAACCACTAGGCTACCTGCCCCCCTACACTCTAACCACTAGGCTACCTGCCCCCCTACACTCTAACCACTAGGCTACCTGCCGCCCCTACACTCTAACCACTAGGCTACCTGCCGCCCCTACACTCTAACCACTAGGGTACCTACCTACCTACACTCTAACCACTAGACTACCTGCCTCCTCTACACTCTAACCACTAGGCTACCTGCTGCCCATACACTCTAACCACTAGGCTACCTGCCACCCCTACACTCTAACCACTAGGCTACCTGCCGCCCCTACACTCTAACCACTAGGCTACCTGCCCCCCTACACTCTAACCACTAGGCTACCTGCCGCCCTTACACTCTAACCACTAGGCTACCTGCCGCCCCTACACTCTAACCACTAGGCTACCTGCCCCCCTACACTCTAACCACTAGGCTACCTGCCGCCCCTACACTCTAACCACTAGGCTACCTGCCCCCCTACACTCTAACCACTAGGCTACCTGCCCCCCTACACTCTAACCACTAGGCTACCTGCCGCCCTTACACTCTAACCACTAGGCTACCTGCCGCCCCTACACTCTAACCACTAGGCTACCTGCCCCCCTACACTCTAACCACTAGGCTACCTGCCCCCCTACACTCTAACCACTAGGCTACCTGCCGCCCCTACACTCTAACCACTAGGCTACCTGCCGCCCCTACACTCTAACCACTAGGCTACCTGCCGCCCCTACACTCTAACCACTAGGCTACCTGCCGCCCCTACACTCTAACCACTAGGCTACCTGCCACCCCTACACTCTAACCACTAGGCTACCTGCCGCCCCTACACTCTAACCACTAGGCTACCTGCCGCCCCTACACTCTAACCACTAGGCTACCTGCCGCCCCTACACTCTAACCACTAGGCTACCTGCCGCCCCTACACTCTAACCACTAGGCTACCTGCCGCCCCTACACTCTAACCACTAGGCTACCTGCCCCCCTACACTCTAACCACGAGGCTACCTGCCCCCCTACACTCTAACCACTAGGCTACCTGCCGCCCCTACACTCTAACCACTAGGCTACCTGCCACCCCTACACTCTAACCACTAGGCTACCTGCCACCCCTACACTCTAACCACTAGACTACCTGCTGTTTTCGCTCTGCATTGTTGTTTTTACCAAACATGTGATGAATAAAATGAGATTCGATATCATTACACCTACTAGCTGTTCAAATATGTTACACTGTCTCTTTAAGGCAGTCTGAGCGAGGCTAGCAGAAGGCAGTGCTCTGTCTCTTTAAGGCAGTCTGAGCGAGGCTAGCAGAAGGCAGGCGGCTCACCAACAGGGAAGTGAAGGAGTGATTTTGCCATCTCATCCTAACTCAGGACAAGCAGAATAATAGGTGTGATGACACAGCATTGTTTACAGCTCAACTCCTCTAGTTCTGGGTAACAGTACTCCTCGAGTGCACACACACTACTGAAATATTGACTTTGTGTGTGTGTGTCTCTGTGTGTGTGTGTCTCTGTGTGTGTGTCCTCAAACCCCTGCATCTACTTATGGTATGGGAATTCGGACAAACTAACATCTCAAATGCTATGACTTCAAAAATAAGACATTTGAAATGCTATCAACGACAAAGATAAACATTATACCAATCAATAAATGTTTACCAATCAATACATTTTTACCAATCAATAAATGTTTATTGTTTTGAAAATAGAGCGTCTCTAGTTGTCTATAAACACAATCTTCATTGGTTAATATACCAGGAATACATTTAACTAGCTAGTACAAACTTGTTCACACACACAAGGATCTATGTAGGTCTTCGATGTGGACTGGTGGAGTGACTGGGAGAGGAGTGACTGGGAGAGGAGTCACTGGGAGAGGAGTCACTGGGAGAGGAGTCACTGGGAGAGGGGTGACTGGGAGAGGGGTCACTGGGAGAGGGGTGACTGGGAGAGGAGTCATTGGGAGAAGGGTGACTGGGAGAGGAGTCACTGGGAGAGGAGTCATTGGGAGAGGAGTGACTGGGAGAGGAGTCACTGGGAGAGGAGTCACTGGGAGAGGGGTGACTGGAAGAGGAGTCACTGGGAGAGGAGTGACTGGGAGAGGAGTGACTGGGAGAGAAGTCACTGGGAGAGGAGTGACTGGGAGAGGAGTGACTGGGAGAGGAGTGACTGGGAGAGGAGTGACTGGGAGAAGAGTGACTGGGAGAGGAGACACTGAGTGATGGTGAGTTAGTATTCCTCTGCCCCAACAGACACCTCATCATTAAACTCCTATAGAGACAGACAGAGGGAACAACAGACACCTCATCATTAAACTCCTATAGAGACAGACAGAGGGAACAACAGACACCTCATCATTAAACTCCTATAGAGACAGACAGAGGGAACAACAGACACCTCATCATTAAACTCCTATAGAGACAGACAGAGGGAACAACAGACACCTCATCATTAAACTCCTATAGAGACAGACAGAGGGAACAACAGACACCTCATCATTAAACTCCTATAGAGACAGACAGAGGGAACAACAGACACCTCATCATTAAACTCCTATAGAGACAGACAGAGGGAACAACAGACACCTCATCATTAAACTCCTATAGAGACAGACAGAGGGAACAACAGACACCTCATCATTAAACTCCTATAGAGACAGACAGAGGGAACAACAGACACCTCATCATTAAACTCCTATAGAGACAGACAGAGGGAACAACAGACACCTCATCATTAAACTCCTATAGAGACAGACAGAGGGAACAACAGACACCTCATCATTAAACTCCTATAGAGACAGACAGAGGGAACAACAGACACCTCATCATTAAACTCCTATAGAGACAGACAGAGGGAACAAAAGTTGGACCCCAACGAAGGTGATGTGCACTTAAAGTCACAGGGGGTTGGTGGCACCTTAATTGAGGAGGACGGGCTCGAGCTAATGGCTGGAGTGGAATTAGTGGCTTGGTAGCATTCCATTTGATCCGTACCAGACGTGATTATGAGCCGTCCTTCCCTCAACAGCCTCCACTGACTTAAGCGTAGCTCAGTTGGTAGAGCTTGGTCCTTGCAACACTAGAATAGTGGGTTTGATTCCCGGGACTACACATACATTAAATGAATGCATGTATGACAGTAAGTCCGTTTGGATAAAAGTGTCTGCTAAATGTCAGATCGATTATGTGTGTTGTCTCTCTTGTGCGTGCGTGTTATACCCTGAGTCTCTCCTGTGCGTGCGTGTTATACCCTGAGTTTCTCCTGGGCCTCAGACTTCTCCTCAGGAGAGATGGGTTCCTTGTCGAGGCGCTCCAGCAACGGCAGGCGGCTCAGGACACACAGACGGTAGTCCTCCGTCTCCACGAGAGGGTTTTCCGCTAGGACCAGCGCTCGCAATGTCCTGGATACGCCCACCAGACTACGCAAGGCACGCTGGGCAGACACCAGGTTACCCCTGAAGGGGGGAAGGAGAAGAGAAGGGGAGACTGAGGGGTACTATGATGCAGTAGCCTGCTGAGGTAAAGAGGAGATGGAGGGGTACTATGATACAGTAGCCTGCTGAGGTAAAGAGGAGATGGAGGGGTACTATGATGCAGTAGCCTGCTGAGGTAAAGAGGAGATGGAGGGGTACTATGATGCAGTAGCCTGCTGAGGTAAAGAGGAGATGGAGGGGTACTATGATGCAGTAGCCTCCTGAGGTAAAGAGGAGATGGAGGGGTACTATGATGCAGTAGCCTGCTGAGGTAAAGAGGAGATGGAGGGGTACTATGATGCAGTAGCCTGCTGAGGTAAAGAGGAGATGGAGGGGTACTATGATGCAGTAGCCTGCTGAGGTAAAGAGGAGATGGAGGGGTACTATGATACAGTAGCCTGCTGAGGTAAAGAGGAGATGGAGGGGTACTATGATGCAGTAGCCTGCTGAGGTAAAGAGGAGATGGAGGGGTACTATGATGCAGTAGCCTGCTGAGGTAAAGGGAGGACAGAGATGGAGGGATACTATGATGCAGTAGCCTGCTGAGGTAAAGGGAGGACAGAGATGGAGGGATACTATGATGCAGTAGCTTGCTGAGGTAAAAATAGGTATTTATACATTCATCTGTCAGGGGGATTGACGTCAGATGTTTAGTGAAAGCCAGTTGATGGTGTTGAAGTACTGAAGGGACTGATGTTGAGGTACTGTTGGGACTGATGTCTACCTGATGTTGAGGTACTGTTGGGCCTTCGTGTTGGGACTGATGTCTACCTGATGTTGAGGTACAGCAGGGACTGATGTCTACCTGATGTTGAGGTACTGCAGGGACTGATGTCGACCTGATGTTGAGGTACTGATGTCTACCTGATGTTGAGGTACTGTAGGGACTGATGTCTACCTGATGTTGAGGTACTGTTGGGACTGATGTCTACCTGATGTTGAGGTACTGTTGGGACTGATGTCTACCTGATGTTGAGGTACTGCAGGGACTTCATGTTGGGACTGATGTCTACCTGATGTTGAGGTACTGTTGGGACTGATGTCTACCTGATGTTGAGGTACTGTAGGGACTTCATGTTGGGACTGATGTCTACCTGATGTTGAGGTACTGTTGGGACTGATGTCTACCTGATGTTGAGGTACTGCAGGGACTTCATGTTGGGACTGATGTCTACCTGATGTTGAGGTACTGTTGGGACTGATGTCTACCTGATGTTGAGGTACTGTAGGGACTTCATGTTGGGACTGATGTCTACCTGATGTTGAGGTACTGTTGGGACTGATGTCTACCTGATGTTGAGGTACTGCAGGGACTTCATGTTGGGACTGATGTCTACCTGATGTTGAGGTACTGTTGGGACTGATGTCTACCTGATGTTGAGGTACTGTAGGGACTGATGTCTACCTGATGTTGAGGTACTGTTGGGACTTCATGTTGGGACTGATGTCTACCTGATGTTGAGGTACTGCAGGGACTTCATGTTGGGACTGATGTCTACCTGATGTTGAGGTACTGCAGGGACTTCATGTTGGGACTGATGCCATCTAGAGTCTCCAGTTGGTTGTCTCGGAGGTGCAGGGTGGTCAGACGCTCCAGCTTACCCAGACCCTCCAGGCGCTTGATAGTATTCTGGGCCTGCACAGGGGTCAGAAGTTACAGGTCACGGGGTTAGAGGTCAGAATTAAACTGAGGTAAGTGACAGGTGAAAGGTTAGAACCAGGAATCAGATGGGGTTATGGGTTAGGGTCGAAAGGTCAGGTAGAGCCTGTGTGGGTTATGGGTTAGGGTCGAAAGGTCAGGTAGAGCCTGTGTAGGTTAGAGTTAGGGTCGAAAGGTCAGGTAGAGCCTGTGTAGGTTAGAGTTAGGGTTGAAAGGTCAGGTAGGGCCTGTGTAGGTTAGAGTTAGGGTTGAAAGGTCAGGTAGAGCCTGTGTAGGTTAGAGTTAGGGTTGAAAGGTCAGGTAGAGCCTGTGTAGGTTAGAGTTAGGGTCGAAAGGTCAGGTAGAGCCTGTGTAGGTTAGAGTTAGGGTCGAAAGGTCAGGTAGAGCCTGTGTAGGTTAGAGTTAGGGTCGAAAGGTCAGGTAGAGCCTGTGTAGGTTAGAGTTAGGGTCGAAAGTTCAGGTAGAGCCTGTGTAGGTTAGAGTTAGGGTCGAAAGGTCAGGTAGAGCCTGTGTAGGTTAGAGTTAGGGTCGAAAGGTCAGGTAGAGCCTGTGTAGGTTAGAGTTAGGGTCGAAAGGTCAGGTAGAGCCTGTGTAGGTTAGAGTTAGGGTCGAAAGGTCAGGTAGAGCCTGTGTAGGTTAGAGTTAGGGTCGAAAGGTCAGGTAGAGCCTGTGTAGGTTAGAGTTAGGGTCGAAAGGTCAGGTAGAGCCTGGTTAGAGTTTGGGTTGAAAGGTCAGGTAGAGCCTGTGTAGGTTGGAGTTAGGGTTGAAAGGTCAGGTAGAGCCTGTGTAGGAGGTTAAAGGTTACCAGGTAGAGGCGTTGGAGGTTGGGCAGATGGAGGTTATGATGAGAGGTTAAAGGTTACCAGGTAGAGGCGTTGGAGGTTGGGCAGATGGAGGTTATGGTGAGAGGTTAAAGGTTACCAGGAAGAGGCATCGGAGGTTGGGCAGATGGAGGTTATGGTGAGAGGTTAAAGGTTACCAGGAAGAGGCATCGGAGGTTGGGCAGATGGAGGTTATGATGAGAGGTTAAAGGTTACCAGGTAGAGGCGTTGGAGGTTGGGCAGATGGAGGTTATGGTGAGAGGTTAAAGGTTACCAGGAAGAGGCATCGGAGGTTGGGCAGATGGAGGTTATGGTGAGAGGTTAAAGGTTACCAGGAAGAGGCATCGGAGGTTGGGCAGATGGAGGTTATGATGAGAGGTTAAAGGTTACCAGGTAGAGGCATCAGAGGTTGGGCAGATAGAGGTTATGGTGAGAGGTTAAAGGTTACCAGGTAGAGGCGTCGGAGGTTGGGTAGGTATATCCCGTCGGTGGTCTCCAGTTTGTTTCCTCTCAGTTCCAGAGTCACCAGGTTGGTCAGGTGATGGTACCGTAGCCCCGACACCCTCTGGATACCGTTACCTAGCAACGACACACAGACACACTCTGGACACCCTTACTTAGAGAGGTCATACTCAACCTACAGACCCAGGCCTCGACACTCAGGGGGCCCACATTGATTTTGTTGAGTCACTCAAGTATCATATTATGAACACACATAAGACATGTCTGTCTGTCTGTCTGCCTGCCTGTCTGTCTGCTTGTCTGTCTGTCCGCCCGCCCGCCCGACTGCCCGCCTGTCTGTCTGTCTGTCCGCCCGCCTGTCTGCCCGCCCGCCCGCCTGTCTGCCCGCCCGCCTGTCTGCCCGCCCGCCTGTCTGTCCGCCCGCCCGCCTGTCTGCCCGCCTGTCTGTCCGCCCCCCTGTCTATCCGCCCGCCTGTCTGTCTGTCTGCCCGCCCGCCCGTCTGTCCGCCTGCCTGTCTGTCCGCCCGCCCGACTGTCCGCCCGCCCGCCCGACTGTCTGTCCACCCGCCCGACTGTCTGTCTGCCCGCCTGTCTGTCCGCCCGCCTGTCTGTCCACCCGCCCGACTGTCTGTCTGCCCGCCTGTCTGTCCGCCCGCCCGACTGTCTGTCCGCCTGTCTGTCTGCCCGTCCGTCCGTCTGTCTATGCTAGGTAATGGCGTGTCTTTCTGTCTATGCCATATAGATAGATAGAGGACTCTAGAGCTCAAAAGCCAGTTTTAGCATGGGCAGCGCTTCCACCATTTTAAAGTAGTCAACTGGGTGGGACTTCCTATGGTTTAAGGAAAGGTTACACAATTCCATGCAGGTCATCAGGAGGGATCAGCCAATGAATTATGGTCGTGAGCAAACATTCCATAGCTGTAGGCGACAGTAAATCAACTCTAGCTTTATAGGACAGCCCATATGTAAAATGTCTGCTAAATGGCAGATATTATATTAGAAGAAAATGTACTACTTCAAAATTGAGATGGCCTCAATGGCGCTGCCCATGCGCTAACAGACGCTATAATGGGACAGATACAAAGAAGAGTCCTCTATCGTTCTTTATGGGTCTATGCTAGGTAATGGTCCGTCTATATTAGATCAACTCAGTACACTGATTGTAAGATATGTTACTTTATCTCAGCCGCATTCAGACCTTAAATCTATGTAAATAGATCAATCCTGGCCAATGAGGTTCTCCAACACCCTCTCCCCAGACTGACCAATGAGGTTGAGGCTCTCTCACACCCCTTCCCAGACTGACCAATGAGGTTGAGGATCTCCCACACCCCCTCCCAGACTGACCAATGAGGTTGAGGCTCTCCCACACCCTTCACAGACAGACCAATGAGGTTGAGGATCTCCCACACCCCCTCCCAGACCGACCAATGAGGTTGAGGCTCTCCCACACCCCTTCCCAGACTGACCAATGAGGTTGAGGCTCTCCCACACCCCCTCCCAGACTAACCAATGAGGTTGAGGCTCTCTAGGCCGAGGCCTTCTAGGCCTTCCAGGTCTTTGAGGCGGTTCAGGGCCAGACTCAGCCACTGTAGGTATGTCAGCTGACCCAGGGGCTGACCTCTGAACCCGGCCACCATGTTACCATCGCCCTGGGGGGAGGGGGGAAAGGTAATGTTTATATTATTATTATTATTGAAAAATGCTACACCGTCTTACACAGCAGGGACTATACTTATTAAGACTCTGGTCAAAATGTTGCACTATATGAGGAATATGGTGCGATTTGGGTCCTTGCCTTCAGCCACAGCAGCTGTGTGAGGGCAGCCAGGGGTGAAAGGTCAGAGAGGTGGTTGGATGACACGTCCAGGAAACGCAGGTGGACAAACGAGCTGACCAGGGTCATGTCTGTCAGACGTCTGGGGAGAGAGAGAGGGAGGGGGGAGAGAGAGGGGAGAGAGAGAGGGAAGGGGGAGAGAGGGGGGGGAGAGGGGGGGAAAGAGAGGGAAGGGGGAGAGAGGGAGGGAGGAGAGAGAGAGAAGGGGGAGAGGAGAGAGAGATGAGATGGGGGGAAAGAAGGGGACAAAGAGGGGGTAGGGAGGCACAAGGAGAGAGACGGGGGTAGGGAGGCACAAGGAGAGAGAGGGGGTAGGGAGGCACAAGGAGAGAGAGGGGGTAGGGAGGCACGGGGAGAGAGAGGGGGTAGGGAGGCACAAGGAGAGAGAGGGGGTAGGGAGGCACAAGGAGAGAGAGGGGGTAGGGAGACACAAGGAGAGAGAGGGGGTAGGGAGGCACAGGGAGAGAGAGGGGGTAGGGAGACACAAGGAGAGAGAGGGGGTAGGGAGGCACAGGGAGAGAGACGGGGTAGGGAGACACAGGGAGAGAGAGGGGGTATGGAGACACAGGGAGAGAGAGGGGGTAGGGAGGCACAGGGAGAGAGACGGGGTAGGGAGGCACAAGGAGAGAGAGGGGGTAGGGAGACACAAGGAGAGAGAGGGGGTAGGGAGGCACAAGGAGAGAGAGGGGGTAGGGAGACACAAGGAGAGAGAGGGGGTAGGGAGACACAAGGAGAGAGAGGGGGTAGGGAGGCACAGGGAGAGAGACGGGGTAGGGAGACACAGGGAGAGAGAGGGGGTATGGAGACACAGGGAGAGAGAGGGGGTAGGGAAGCACAGGGAGAGAGACGGGGTAGGGAGGCACAAGGAGAGAGAGGGGTTAGGGAGGCACAAGGAGAGAGAGGGGGTAGGGAGAGAGAGAGAGGGGGTAGGGAAGCACAGGGAGAGAGACGGGGTAGGGAGGCACAAGGAGAGAGAGGGGTTAGGGAGGCACAAGGAGAGAGAGGGGTTAGAGAGGCACAAGGAGAGAGAGGGGGTAGGGAGAGAGAGAGAGGGGGTAGGGAGGCACGGGAGAGAGAGGGGGTAGGGAGGCATGGGGAGAGAGAGGGGGTAGGGAGGCACAAGGAGAGAGACGGGGGTAGGGAGGCACAAGGAGAGAGACGGGGGTAGGGAGGCACAAGGAAAGAGAGGGGGTAGGGAGGCACAAGGAGAGAGAGGGGGTAGGGAGACACAGGGAGAGAGAGGGGGTAGGGAGGCACAGGGAGAGAGAGGGGGTAGGGAGACACAGGGAGAGAGAGGGGGTAGGGAGGCACAGGGAGAGAGAGGGGTTAGGGAGGCACAGGGAGAGAGAGGGGGTAGGGAGGCACAGGGAGAGCGAGGGGGTAGGGAGGCACGGGGAGAGAGAGGGGGTAGGAAGACACAGGGAGAGAGAGGGGGTAGGGAGGCACAAGGAGAGAGAGGGGGTAGGGAGGCACAGGGAGAGAGAGGGGGTAGGGAGGCACAGGGAGAGAGAGGGGGTAGGGAGGCACGGGGAGAGAGAGGAGGTAGGGAGACACAGGGAGAGAGAGGGGGTAGGGAGGCACAAGGAGAGAGAGGGGGTAGGAAGACACAGGGAGAGAGAGGGGGTAGGGAGGCACGGGGAGAGAGACGAGGATAAGTTGCATTGCTGCTTATCCAATTATTTTAGATGAAACAATTGTCTTGGGTTAGGGGCTAGGGATGAGAGGCTAGGAGCCAACCTAGGGGCTAGCAGTTGATTTGGGACTGGGCCCGGTTGGCATCCCTATAGGCCCTGTTCAAAAGTAGGGCATGTGCACTATAAATGGGATAGGGTGCCATTTGAGACCAGGTGTTTTGTGTCCTGTGGTGGTCACCTCACCTGTTTTCCAGTTGGAGCTTAACGAAGGCGTGTGCCAGGCCGTTCCCGGTACGACACAAAAGAGACAAACCGGGGATCAGAATCTCCTTGGTCAGAGGGCATGGCTCGATCTGGAGAGGGACACATCAACACAACACTCAGCTAAGCAGCAATGAAATAATGAATTCATGAATCAATGTATCAGAATAAATCCCATTTTATTGATGAGTTATCAGTTCACATTTTGAAATGTATTGTAGGTTAGGTTACCCATGTAATCGATAATCAACAACCAAAAACGAAACAACGTCAATGTGCACCTGGTCCTCTTTTTCTGACATATTTTCCTCCTGTCCATCCTCATTCGCGGCCTCCTCTCCCTCCGACAGCGCCGTGGCCTCCTCTCCCTCCGACAGCGCCGTGGCCTCCTCTCCCTCCGACAGCGCCCCGGCCTCCTCTCCCTCCGACAGCGCCCCGGCCTCCTCTCCCTCCGACATCCTGCTCTCCGTTTAACAGTTTGGGCTGGGGACAAGTGAACGTCACTGGATAAAAAAAAATAAAAAAATGTATTTCACCTTTATTTAAGTTCTCATTTACAACTGCGACCTGGCCAAAATAAAGCAAAGTGCTAATTAATAACTTAAAAATCATACAATGTGATTTTCTGGATTTTTGTTTTAGATTCCGTCTCTCACAGTTGAAGTATATATATGATTAAAATCCAGGAAAACCTGCAAAATCGGCAGTGTATCAAATACTTGTTCTCCCCACTGTAGGTCTGTAGCAGTTTGGGTCAAGAGTGTCCCCCCCCCTTTGAAGAGGGGGATGACCGCAGCTGCTTTCCAATCTTTGGGAATCTCAGACGACACAAAAGAGAGGTTGAACAGGCTAGTAATAGGGGTTGCAACAATTTCGTCAGATCATTTTAGAAAGAAAGGGTCCAGATTGTCTAGCCCGGCTGATTTGTAGGTGTCCAGATTTTGCAGCTCTTTCATCAGCTGACTTGACTTGGGAGAAGGAGACATGGTGAAGGCTTGGGCGAGTTGCTGTGGGGGGTGCAGTGCTGTTGATCGGGGTAGGGGTAGCCAGGTGGAAAGCATGGCCAGCCGTAGAAAAATGCTTATTGAAATTCTCAATTATGGTTGATTTATCAGTGGTGACAGTGTGTCCTAGCCTCAGTGCAGTCGGCAGCTGGGAGGAGGTGCTCTTATTCTCCATGGACTTTACAGTGTCCCAGAACTTTTTTGAGTTTGTGTTGCAGGACGCAAATTTCTGCTTGAAAAAGCTAGTCTTGGCTTTTCTAACTGCCTGTGTATAATGGTTTCTAGCTTCCCTGAACAGCTGCATATCACGGGGGCTGTTCGATGCTAATGCAGAACGCCATAGGATGTTTTTGTGTTGGTTAAGGGCAGTCAGGTCTGGAGAGAACCAAGGGCTATATCTGTTCCTGGTTCTAAATTTCTTGAATAGGGCATGCTTATTTAAGATGGTGAGGAAGGCATTTAAAAAAAAATAACCAGGCATCCTCTACTGATGGGATGAGGTCAATATCCTTCCAGGATACCCGGGCCAGATCGATTAGAAAGGCCTGCTCGCTGAAGTGTTTCAGGGAGCGTTTGACAGTGATGAGTGGAGGCCGTTTGCCCGCTGACCCATTACGGATGCAGGCAATGAGGCAGTGATCGCTGGCTACCCCTACCCCGGTTTTCCCCATTAAGCAGGGAGTCGGAGTCTGAGGCAGTGCCTTCTCTTGTCTCTACTCCTCCCGTTACGGGGTCTGAGACGCCGAAGCCTCCCACCATTAGCTCTGACAAATTGAAAACTCTAGTCATTGGCGACTCCATTACCCGCAGTATTAGACTTAAAACGAATCATCCAGCGATCATACACTGTTTACCGGGGGGCAGGGCTACCGACGTTAAGGTTCATCTGAAGATGGTGCTGGCTAAAGCTAAATCTGGCAAGTGTAGAAAGTATAGAGATATTGTTATCCACGTCGGCACCAACGATGTTAGGATGAAACAGTCAGAGACCACCAAGCGCAACATAGCTTCAGCGTGTAAATCAGCTAGAAAGATGTGTCGGCATCGAGTAATTGTCTCTGGCCCCCTCCCAGTTAGGGGGAGTGATGAGCTCTACAGCAGAGTCTCACAACTCAATCGCTGGTTGAAAACTGTTTTCTGCCCCTCCCAAAAGATAGAATTTGTAGATAATTGGCCCTCTTTCTGGGACAGACCAAGCCTGGCCTGCTGAGGAGTGACGGACTCCATCCTAGCTGGAGGGGTGCTCTCATCTTATCTACCAACATAGACAGGGTTCTAACTCCTCTAGCTCCACAATGAAATAGGGTGCAGGCCAGGCAGCAGGCTGTTAGCCAGCCTGCCAGCTTAGTGTAGTCTGCCACTACCACAGTCAGTGTAGTCAGCTCAGCTATCCCCATTGAGACCGTGTCTGTGCCTCGACCTAGGTTGGGCAAAACTAAACATGGCGGTGTTCGCCTTAGCAATCTCACTAGGATAAAGACCTCCTCCATTCCTGCCATTATTGAAAGAGATTGTGATACCTCACATCTCAAAATAGGTCTACTTAATGTTAGATCCCTCACCTCCAAGGCAGTTATAGTCAATGAACTAATCACTGATCATAATCTTGATGTGATTGGCCTGACTGAAACATGGCTTAAGCCTGATGAATTTACTGTGTTAAATGAGGCCTCACCTCCTGGTTACACTGGTGACCATATCCCCCGTGCATCCCGCAAAGGTGGAGGTGTTGCTAACATTTACGATAGCAAATTTCAATTTACAAAACAAAAATAAGATTTTTTTGTCTTTTGAGCTGCTAGTCATGAAATCTATGCAGCCTACTCAATCACTTTTTATAGCTACTGTTTACAGGCCTCTTGGGCCATATACAGCGTTCCTCATTGAGTTCCCTGAATTCCTTTCGGACCTTGTAGTCATAGCAGATAATATTCTAATCTTTGGTGACTTTAATATTCACATGGAAAAGTCCACAGACCCACTCCAAAAGGCTTTCGGAGCCATCATCGACTCAGTGGGTTTTGTCCAACATGTCTCTGGACCCACTCACTGTCACAGTCATACTCTGGACCTAGTTTTGTCCCATGGAATAAATGTTGTGGATCTTAATGTTTTTCCTCATAATCCTGGACTATCGGACCACCATTTTATTTCGTTTGCAATAGCAAAAAAAATAATCTGCTCAGACCCCAACCAAGGAGCATCAAAAGTCGTGCTATAAATTCTCAGACAACACAAAGATTTCTTGATGCCATTCCAGACTCCCTCTGCCTACCCAAGGACGTCAGAGGACAAAAATCCGTTATCCACCTAACTGAGGAACTCAATTTAACCTTGCGCAATACCCTAGATGCAGTTGCACCCCTAAAAACTAAAAACATTTGTCATAAGAAACTAGCTCCCTGGTATACAGAAAATACCCGAGCTCTGAAGCAAGCTTCCAGAAAATTGGAACGGAAATGGCGCCACACCAAACTGGAAGTCTTCCGACTAGCTTGGAAAGACAGTACCGTGCAATATTGAAGAGCCCTTACTACTGCTCGATCATCCTATTTTTCCAACTTAATTGAGTAAAATAAGAACAATCCAAAATGTATTTTTGATACTGTCGCAAAGCTAACTAAAAAGCAGCATTCCCCAAGAGAGGATGGCTTTCACTTCAGCAGTGATAAATTCATGAACTTCTTTGAGGAAAAGATCATGATCATTAGAAAGCAAATTACGGACTCCTCTTTAAATCTGCGTATTCCTCCAAAGCTCAGTTGTCCTGAGTCTGCACAACTCTGCCAGGACCTAGGATCAAGAGAGACACTCAAGTGTTTTGGTACTATTTCTCTTGACACAATGATGAAAATAATCATGGCAAGAAGATATCAGTTTGTCTCTGTGAATGGTTTGTCCTCTGACAAATCAATTGTAAACGTTGGTGTTCCTCAAGGTTCCGTTTTAGGACCACTATTGTTTTCACTATATATTTTACCTCTTGGTGATGTCATTTGGAAACATAATGTTAACTTTCACTGCTATACGGATGACACACAGCTGTACATTTCGATGAAACATGGTGAAGCCCCAAAATTGTCCTCGTTAGAAACTTTCTACTTTTAAACTTGGACAAAACAGAGATGCTTGTTCTAGGTCCCAAGAAACAAAGAGATCTTCTGTTGAATCTGACAATTAATCTTGATGGTTGTACAGTCGTCTCAAATAAAACTGTGAAGGACCTCGGCGTTACTCTGGACCCTGATCTCTCTTTTGACGAACATATCAAGACTGTTTCAAGGACAGCTTTTTTCCATCTACGTAACATTGCAAAAATCAGAAACTTTCTGTCCAAAAATGATGCAGAAAAATTAATCCATGCTTTTGTTGCTTCTAGGTTAGACTACTGCAATGCTCTACTTTCCGGCTACCCGGATAAAGCACTAAATAAACTTCAGTTAGTGCTAAATACGGCTGCTAGAATCCTGACTAGAACCAAAAAATTTGATCATATTACTCTGGTGCTAGCCTCTCGACTCTGGCTTCCTGTTAAGGCAAGGGCTGATTTCAAGGTTTTACTGCTAACCTACAAAGCATTACATGGGCTTGCTCCTACCTATCTTGCCGATTTGGTCCTGCCGTACATACCTACACGTACGCTACGGTCACAAGACCTCCTAATTGTCCCTTGAATTTCTAAGCAAACAGCTTGAGGCAGGGCTTTCTCCTACAGAGCTCCATTTTTATGGAATGGTCTGCCTACCCATGTGAGAGATGCAGACTCCGTCTCAACCTTTAAGTCTTTACTGAGGACTAATCTCTTCAGTGGGTCATATGATTGAGTGTAGTCTGGCGATAGCTTTTCGAGCTAAAGGATAGCTGATGACCACCAACCGTGGTTAGCTGAATACTAACGTTAGCCAGTAAACTGGCTAGCTTCTGGCCTCTCCTCTGGCTAGCTTCAGGTCTCTCTTCTGGCTAGCTTCTGTCCTCTCTTCTGGCTAGCTTCTGTCCTCTCTTCTGGCCTCTCTTCTGGCTAGCTTCTGACCTCTCTTCTGTCCTCTCTTCTGGCTAGCTTCTGGCCTCTCTTCTGTCCTCTCTTCTGGCTAGTTTCTGCTCTCTCTTCTGGCTTCTCTTCTGGCTAGCTTCTGTCCTCTTTTCTGGCCTCTCTTCTGGCTAGCTTATGTCCTCTCTTCTGGCTAGCTTCTGTCCTCTCTTCTGGCTAGCTTCTGGCCTCTCTTCTGGCCAGCTTCTGGCCTCTCTTCTGGCTAGCTTCTGGCCTCTCTTCTGTCCTCTCTTCTGGCTAGCTTCTGGCTAGCTTCTGTCCTCTCTTCTGGCTAGCTTCTGTCCTCTCTTCTGGCTAGCTTCTGGCCTCTCTTCTGGCTAGCTTCTGTCCTCTCTTCTGTCCTCTCTTCTGGCTAGCTTCTGTCCTCTCTTCTGTCCTCTCTTCTGGCCTCTCTTCTGTCCTCTCTTCTGGCCTCTCTTCTGTTCTCTCTTCTGGCCTCTCTTCTGGATAGCTTCTGTCCTCTCTTCTGGCCTCTCTTCTGTCCTCTCTTCTGGCCTCTCTTCTGGATAGCTTCTGGCCTCTCTTCTGCTCTCTCTTCTGGATAGTTTCTGTCCTCTCTTCTGGACTCTCTTCAGGCCTCTCTTCTGTCCTCTCTTCTGGATAGCTTCTGTTCTCTCTTCTGTCCTCTCTTCTGGCTAGCTTCGGGCCTCTCTTCTGTCCCCCTTCTATTGTGGATTTCAGATTTGAGGTGAATATTATTTGTAATTTTTTTTAAATTGGTGAGGCAGGTTGCAGGAGAGTGTTTTGAAGTTGAGTTTTTAAAAAAGGAAAGAAAATATATAAAAAGACGTGCGAAGAAAATATGTAAATATATATATACATATATATATATATATACGGGACACGACAGGTATAATATCATGAACTAGCCACCTTCAATGTTTTTTAAATAAATTGTAGTGAGCTAGCTTAAGTTAATCTAATTCAATTTGGGGCATTGTTTATTTTTAATTTAAAAAGGGCTTTACATTTACAGCTAGTTTGACACTTGTCTTCCTGACTTGGGGCTAGCCAGTACAGCTAACGCGTAACGTTACATTAGCTAACGTTGCGTCTCAAAAGAGACTAAATCTAAAATAGTACAGACCATGATACCTCAATTTAGGCTTTTTTATTAGCTATATGGTTAGTTAGTTAGCTAGTTGTTACATCCAACTTTTTAACGTTAATGTTGACAATATTGTAAAGAAGCTGTTACCTGAGTGAGTTAGCCACAGCGTTTATGGTGTCGTTTCCATGGAAACAAGATCAGCAGTCAGAGGGAGATCTTTCCTGCAACTTTGCATGAAAAAAATATTCTGTAAAGAAAGTCAAATCTCCCTGAATATAACCATGATTATGGATTATAATATAAATGGGGAAAAGTTCATATAAAAAGCATTGTATTTGTGTAATAACAACATCAACTGAAGGTGTATAATGTGGGACAACTCTTTCCAAAACCAGTATCATGCCATGTTTTTCACTCAGAATGTAATTTCGTTATTTTGAATGAACCAATCCAGTAATAGTCTAAATAGCACGTTTTGCTCAGTGTAGGTCAAGATTGCCAATATTTTACACAATGTAATTCCTCTTTTCTTAAACCACACCTTGTGTAAAACCAAGTTTGGAAACACAGTGTTGAGACAACCACCAGTAATGTAGAAATACATTCACAGCCCTTCTGTTCCGATGCACAGTCCAACTTACCACACTAAGTGAGAATACACCAAAAGTACTATTATGTTTTCCATGTGTAATTCTCTCTAATGAATGCCTTCCAAACAGTATACCAGTGATTGAAACTTGTCTCCTTCCTGGAAATTGTGTGGTGTTCAATCAGGACGAGGCTATGTGGACACTCCTGAACAGGGTGCACTATGGGATGGCAAGGCCGGTCATGAACCCCCCAGATAGAATTTGTGCGCCCCGCCTCCCAGTTTTGTTTCACCATAAACATAATAAATGGCATATTATTTACCATGCTCAGTTTTGCCAGTGTAGCCTGCCAGTAGCACAGACCGGAACAGAGGCTATATGCCAGTGTGTGCTCATAATCTGAGGGGGGTAAGAGAAGGGTACGTAATAATGTAATATTTTGTAGTTAAAATCCCCAAAATACATTCTGATTGGGGACCTAGCCATGCCATCATAAGATACCGCCTTCAATCCCTTGTTTAGGGAGCTTATTGGATCCCGGGGCGGGGTTAGGGAGCTCATTGGATCCCAGGGCGGGGTTAGGGAGCTCATTGGATCCCGGGGCGGGGTTAGGGAACTCATTGGATCCCGGGGCGGGGTTAGGGAGCTCATTGGATCCCAGGGTGGGGTTAGGGAACTCATTGGATCCCGGGGCGGGGTTAGGGAGCTCATTGGATCCCGGGGGGGGGGGGGGGGGGGGGGGGGGGGGGGGGGGGGGGGGGGGGGGGGGGGGGGGGGGGGGGTTAGGGAACTCATTGGATCCCGGGGTGGGGTTAGGGAGCTCATTGGATCCCGAGGTGGGGTTAAGGAACTCATTGGATCCCGGGGCGGGGTTAGGGAATTCATTGGATCCCAGGGCGGGGTTAGGGAACTCATTGGATCCCAGGGCGGGGTTAGGGAACTCATTGGATCCCAGGGCGGGGTTAGGGAACTCATTGGATCCCGGGGCGGGGTTAGGGAGCTCATTGGATCCCAGGGTGGGGTTAGGGAACTCATTGGATCCCGGGGCGGGGTTAGGGAGCTCATTGGATCCCGGGGCGGGGTTAGGGAGCTCATTGGATCCCAGGGCAGGGTTAAGGAGCTCATTGGATCCCAGGGCGGGGTTAGGGAGCTCATTGGATCCCAGGGCGGGGTTAGGGAGCTCATTGGATCCCAGGGCGGGGTTAGGGAACTCATTGGATCCCGGGGCGGGGTTAGGGAGCTCATTGGATCCCAGGGTGGGGTTAGGGAACTCATTGGATCCCGGGGCGGGGTTAGGGAGCTCATTGGATCCCGGGGCGGGGTTAGGGAGCTCATTGGATCCCAGGGCAGGGTTAAGGAGCTCATTGGATCCCAGGGCGGGGTTAGGGAGCTCATTGGATCCCAGGGCGGGGTCAAATTAACCTTTTTTTTTTCTTTCACAGAGAGGGAAAAAGATTGTTCACCTTTGCAGACAGCTACAGCTAGCTTGGTTAATTTTTGGTAGTGTCTCACTGAATAATCATATCTAGTTGGCTAAGCTTTGATTAGCGTGGATATTCCAAAATGTCTGGGTGTACCACTATGTTGAGACCGATGGAGAGCTCACCGAGCAGCCTGCTAGCCCGACCACCGAGGCTTCCCCAAAACAATAACAACATTTAAAAAAAAACATCAAATGTATCTTTTGTCTCTCTGTGTTTCATAATTGTCCTTCAATTCACAAGAGGCTAAATGTATCTCACTGGAGAAAGCCTCCGAGTGAGGTAAACAGCGCCCCTCTGTCTCAGTATGTGTAGCCCATCTATCTGATGCTGTCTGGTACAAACAAGTATGGCATTGTTGCCATAGCATTGAATGCAAGGGAAGGCAGCGAGCATTTGGCCTCCCCTTGATAAAAAACAAAGTATTAAATAATAGCCAATCAGTGGTGAGCTAAACTGAGTGAGCTCAACTGTGATTGGTCCCGGCGCACCAAAGTGTCAAGGGAAGCCATCTTGGATTTGACTTCACACCAAAAAAACATCAAAAGCCAAACGTCATTGACAGAAGAAAAAAAAACTTGAATTTCGTTGTGTCGTCTCCATACTGGCCAATTATTATGAAGGCGATTCTGATCCAACCATTAATTCATACATTGTTGTGTCCCTGACCTGAGAGGATGGAAGTTCAATATGTAGCAAGATGTAGAAGGCTAATATTAACTAGCTGGATCATCGTTGCCCATAAACTGAGCAACTTACAACTCTCTGATGACTCTGCTATAGTCAGCTATGTGATGGGAGGAGACTCTGCTATAGTCAGCTGTGTGATAAGAGGAGACTGCTATAGTCAGCTGTGTGATGGGAGGAGACTCTGCTATAGTCAGCTGTGTGATGGGAGGAGACTCTGCTATAGTCAGCTGTGTGATGGGAGGAGACTCTGCTATAGTCAGCTGTGTGATGGGAGGAGACTCTGCTATAGTCAGCTGTGTGATGGGAGGAGACTGTTATAGACAGCTGTGTGATGGGAGGAGACTCTGCTATAGTCAGCTGTGTGATGGGAGGAGACTCTGTTATAGTCAGCTGTGTGATGGGAGGAGACTCTGCCATAGTCAGCTGTGTGATGAGAGGAGACTCTGCTATAGTCAGCTGTGTGATTGTGATGGGAGGAGACTCTGCCATAGTCAGCTGTGTGATGAGAGGAGACTCTGCTATAGTCAGCTGTGTGATGAGAGGGGAGACTCTGCTCAGGGACATAACAAAGTCCTTTGTGAAATGGTGTGAGGCCAATTACTTGGACCTGAATGTACTGAAGACCAAGGAGCGAGTGGTAGATTTGAGGACAAATGTTAGATATTTTTTCATCCCATTTCTATTAATTGTGAAGAGATTGGTACTGTTGACTCTTATAAGTACTTGGGTGTAATAGTAGACAACAAACTCAACTGGAAGTTGAATTCCCAACAGAGTCGACTAAAAAGCCCAATCCAGACTACATTATGAGGAAGCTTACATCATTGTTACGTGTCCTGTCCGTGGCATTGGTGATGTCATTGGTGATGTCATTGGTGATGTCATTGGTGATGTCATTGGTGATGCTGTGATAAAAACAAATTCCCAAGTCGAGATACATTTTTTATTTTACCAGGTAAGTCAGTTAAGAACAAATTCTTATTGTCAATGACAGCCTAGGAACAGTGGGTTGTTCAGGGGCAGAACGACAGATTTGTACCTTGTCAGCTCGGGGGTTTGAACCTTCCGGTTACCAGTCCACCGCTCTAACCACTAGGCTACCCTGCCGTAATAAATTAATACTCTACGCTACTGAGGAAGTTAGGCGAGCAATTCAATGGATATCAATCAACAAAGAGGTAATACGTGTGCTAAGAAGGATATGTTGAAGACTAGCTGTATTGGCTGCAGATGACTGAACTGCTCACCTTTGTGTCTGTATCTGCAGGTGTACAGACGGGGAGGCATACAAAGGTATTGGTATGTCACATGTACCATCATCCTCCCTGACCTCTTCCATGAATATCCCATAGGCCTCTACATTATGGACAAGGTATGTGTATGAAAACCATTATCAAAAAACTGTTTTTTTTCCCCCGTTTACATTCACCACAAAAACCAAGGTGTGAGTACTGTTGTGTGTATGTTTTGTTAATCATCTGTATTATTTACTATTTTGGGGATTCACAGACTTCACCCTCCCTTCACACCTCTGATGAATACAAGCAGGATATCTGTTCGATCACCGTGCACTGCAAAATCATTCTGGCTGTGGATACGGAGAACATCAACGAGCCAGAGGATACAAGGGCATTCGGAAAGTATTCATACCCCTCGACTCTTCCCACATTTTGTTACGTTACAGCCTTGCAGGCTGACAACACCGCTCGTGTCGCATGCGCATTGCAAAATAAATGTAGAAATCTATATTATTCAATTATTGCACCCACACTGCTCGCGCAAGCCAACGAGCGTCTGCGTTGCCAAGGGCTAAAATAGAAGTCAGTTCTATTTCTGACACAGATTGTGCTGCAAGTCCTGCCTCTCCCATCTCCTCATTGGTTTATAGAAGCAGGTACCCCACGTGTGAGTTTGTTTTGATATTTTAACCTGCGTGTCGTGATCGTGTTTGGTGTGGGGGGACAAAATACATTTATGCACGATGGCGCATGCACGCAGCCGGGTTGGGTTCCGTGTAACAAGCTTAAAATATCAAAACAAACTCTGAACCAATTATATTAATTTGGGGACAGGTCGAAAAATATTAAACATGTATGGACATTTAGCTAGCTAGCTTGCTAGCTAATTTGTCCTATTTAGCTAGCTTGCTGTTGCTAGCTAATTTGTCCTGGGATATAAACATTGAGTTGTTATTTTACCTGAAATGCACAAGGTCCTCTACTCTGACAATTAATCCACACATAAAACGGTCAGCCAAGTCATTTCTAGTCATCTCTCTTTCTTCCAGGCTTTTTCTTCTCTTGACTTTATATTGCGATTGGCAACTTTCATAAAATAGGTGCATTACCACCACTGACCTCGTTCGTCTTTCTGTCACCCACGTGGGTATAACCAATGAGGGGATGGCAAGTGGGTACCTGCTTCTATAAACCAATGAGGAGGTGGGAGAGGCAGGACTTTCAGCGCGAACCGCGTCAGAAATAGAACTGACTTCTATTTTAGCCCTTGGCAACACAGACGCGAGCAGTGTGGGTGCAATAATTGAATAATATAGATTTCTAAATGTATTTTGCAACACGAGCGGTGTAGTCAGCCTGTTATTCTAAAATGTATACAATTCATCTTTATCCTCATCAATCTACACACAACACCCCATAACGACAAAGAGAAAACAAGTTTTTAGAAATAAAAAACAGAAATAACTTATTTACATAAGTATTCAGACCCTTTGCTATGAGACTCTATATTGAGATCAGCTGCATCCTGTTTCCATTGATCATCCTTGAGATGTCTCTACAACTTGATTGGTGTCCACCTGTGGTAAATTCAATTGATTGGACGTGATTTGGAAAGGCACACACCTGTCTTTATAAGGTCCTATAGTTGACAGTGCATGTCAGAGTAAAAACCAAACCATGAGGTTGAAGGAATTGTCCGTAGAGCTCCGAGACAGGATGGTGTCGAGGCACAGATCTGGGGAAGGGTACCAAAAAATGTCTGCAGCAAACCAGTAAATCAAGTCAGTCAATCACGCCAGTCGATCAAACCAGTCAACCAAACCAGTCAACCAAACCAGTCAATCACCCCAGTCAATCACTCAAGTCAATCACCCCAGTCAATCACCCCAGTCAATCACCCCAGTCAATCACCCCAGTTAATCACTCCAGTCAATCACCCCAGTCAATCACCCCAGTCAATCACTCCAGTCAATCACCCCAGTCAATCAACCCAGTCAATCACCCCAGTCAATCACTCCAGTCAATCACCCCAGTCAATCACCCCAGTCAATCACTCCAGTCAATCACCCCAGTCAATCACCCCAGTCAATCACCCCAGTCAACCAAACCAGTCAATCACCCCAGTCAATCACCCCAGTCAACCAAACCAGTCAATCACCCCAGTCAATCACCCCAGTCAACCAAACCAGTCAATCACTCCAGTCAATCACCCCAGTCAATCACTCCAGTCAATCACCCCAGTCAATCACCCCAGTCAATCACCCCAGTCAATCACTCCAGTCAATCACCCCAGTCAATCACTCCAGTCAATCACCCCAGTCAATCAACCCAGTCAATCACCCCAGTCAATCACTCCAGTCAATCACCCCAGTCAATCACCCCAGTCAATCACTCCAGTCAATCACCCCAGTCAATCACCCCAGTCAATCACCCCAGTCAATCACCCCAGTCAATCACCCCAGTCAATCACTCCAGTCAATCACCCCAGTCAATCACCCCAGTCAATCACCCCAGTCAATCACCCCAGTCAATCACTCCAGTTAATCAAGCCAGTCAATTCTAGGGTTAAAATGATCAAGGTACTATCAAGTTAAAGGGGGGTTAAAATGATCAAGGTACTATCAAGTTATAGGGGGGTTAAAATGATCAAGGTACTATCAAGTTATAGGGGGGTTAAAATGATCAAGGTACTATCAAGTTATAGGGGGGTTAAAATGATCAAGGTACTATCAGGTTATAGGGGGGTTAAAATGATCAAGGTACTATCAAGTTATAGGGGGGTTAAAATGATCAAGGTACTATCAGGTTATAGGGGGGTAACCCTAACCCTATACTATAGGGGGGTAACCCTAACCCTATACTATAGGGGGGTAACCCTAACCCTATACTATAGGGGGGTAACCCTAACCCTATCTGTGTAAACTAAACGATTGAGATCTGGCAACCCGATCAAACAAAAAAACATTATAAAAATGAGACAAAGATCCCGATAGTCAGTATTTCAAATAAAAAGACAAACTAAATTTTTTTTTTTTTTTTTCTTCCCAGAACCAAATACTGTATTACAATATACATTTACTACAAATTCTGTTTTATTTGTACACACACATATCAGAACGATATTACTACTGGTTCACACCCGATGCATTGTTAGTGTGATATAATGTCCATTGTCCATAGGAGGGCCAGATCACTATCAGAATGTTCTGTCCCCATCTCTATCTGGGTAAAAAAAAAAAAAAAAGTGCTCATTGTAAAATCCTCACATTGTCTAAGTTAATAAGTCCCAAATGGCACCCTATTCCCTACATAGTGCACTACTTTTGACCAGCGGGCCCATTGGGAATAGGGTACCATTTCAGACACTTGGCACCCTATTCCCTACATAGTGCGCTACTTTTGACCAGGGTCTGTAGGGAATAGGGTGTCACAGGGGCTGCTATTAGAGACAGTCATCTCACTCTCTGTATGATATCAAAGCCATACATACAGAACCCAATCAAACAAATTACGGTTATCTTTCGTGAATCTAAAACTCCTTTCTCTATCGTCCATGGCTGGCTGACTGTTGGTGATCACCTTCATATTGATCTCCCGCAGCGTTGACCTCCCGCAGCATTGATCTTCCGCAGCGTTGATCTCCCGTAGCGTTGACCTCCCGCAGCGTTGATCTCCCGTAGCGTTGATCTCCCGCAGCGTTGACCTCCCGTATCGTTGACCTCCCGTAGCGTTGACCTCCCGGAGCGTTGACCTCCCGTAGCGTTGACCTCCCGTAGCGTTAATCTCTCGTAGCGTTGAACTCCCGTAGCGTTGACCTCCCGTAGCGTTGACCTCCCGCAGCATTGATCTCCCGCAGCGTTGATCTCCCGTAGCGTTGATCTCCCGCAGCGTTGACCTCCCGTATCGTTGACCTCCCGTAGCTTGACCTCCCGTAGCGTTAATCTCTCGTAGCGTTGATCTCCCATAGCGTTGATCTCCCACAGCGTTGATCTCCTGTAGCGTTGATCTCCTGTAGCGTTGACCTCCCATAGCGTTGATCTCCCACAGCGTTGATCTCCCGTAGCATTAATCTCCCGTAGCGTTGACCTCCCGTATCGTTGATCTCCCGTAGCGTTGATCTCCTGTAGCGTTGATCTCCTGTAGCGTTGACCTCCCATAGCGTTGATCTCCCACAGCGTTGATCTCCCGTAGCATTAATCTCCCGTAGCGTTGATCTCCCGTACCGTTGATCTCCCGTAGCATTGATCTCCTGTAGCGTTAATCTCTCATAGCGTTAATCTCTCATAGCGTTGATCTCCCGCAGCGTTGACCTTCCGCAGCGTTGATCTCCCGCAGCATTGATCTCCCACAGCATTGACCTTCCGCAGCGTTGATCTCCCACAGCGTTGATCTCCCACAGCGTTGACCTTCCGCAGCGTTGATCTCCCGCAGCGTTGATCTCCCATAGTGTTGATCTCCCATAGCATTAATCTCCCGTAGCGTTGATCTCCCGTACCGTTGATCTCCCGTAGCATTGATCTCCTGTAGCGTTGACCTCCCATAGCGTTGATCTCCCACAGCGTTGATCTCCCGTAGCATTAATCTCCCGTAGCGTTGACCTCCCGTATCGTTGATCTCCCGTAGCGTTGATCTCCTGTAGCGTTGATCTCCTGTAGCGTTGACCTCCCATAGCGTTGATCTCCCACAGCGTTGATCTCCCGTAGCATTAATCTCCCGTAGCGTTGATCTCCCGTACCGTTGATCTCCCGTAGCATTGATCTCCTGTAGCGTTAATCTCTCGTAGCGTTAATCTCTCATAGCGTTGATCTCCCGCAGCGTTGACCTTCCGCAGCGTTGATCTCCCGCAGCATTGATCTCCCACAGCATTGACCTTCCGCAGCGTTGATCTCCCACAGCGTTGATCTCCCACAGCGTTGACCTTCCGCAGCGTTGATCTCCCGCAGCGTTGATCTCCCATAGTGTTGATCTCCCATAGCATTAATCTCCCGTAGCGTTGATCTCCCGTACCGTTGATCTCCCGTAGCATTGATCTCCTGTAGCGTTAATCTCTCATAGCGTTAATCTCTCATAGCGTTGATCTCCCGCAGCGTTGACCTTCCGCAGCGTTGATCTCCCGCAGCGTTGATCTCCCATAGCGTTGATCTCCCATAGCGTTGATCTCCCGCAGCGTTGATCTCCCATAGCGTTGATCTCCCATAGCGTTGATCTCCCACAGCGTTGATCTCCCACAGATTTGAGACGTTTTCCGTGAAAACCAGGCCACACTGCATCGGTTCCTTCCTTCCGATGTGTAGAATTTAAAAACAGGAGCCTATCTATCTATATCTATATATATCTATATATCTATGTAGTAGTGATAAGGGAGGGCAGATGGTCCCAGTCCTGTCTGTGTGAGGAGTTAGAGGAGTAGGATATCTTGGGTCAGCCCCCCCCCCCCCCCCCCCCCCCCCCCCCCCACACTTCCGGTTAACCCTTTACACTCCTGGGAATTGGCCTACATGGATAGGGCTGAATTAAAATGTTTCTTACAGACGAAATATGACAAGCATATGCATAACCATGGTAACAATTGAAAGGGAACAGTTTGGAGATCAAGGGAAAATTATTAGACCAAAGGTGAGGACACAACAGTTCACCTGACACAAGACTGAATTCAAACATTACACTGTTGATTTTATGTTCATTTTACATATACTGTACTTTTCACATTATTTGTTGATAACGAAATCTGAAATACTCTGGATATATTCCGTAACATGTTAAGAATATTCCTGGAAAATGCAGGTGCAACGTTAGACAAATAAATGTAAAGGGGTTGAGTGTGAGGTCTGACTGGTGTCTCCAAGTGGCCACACACCTCTCCAAACTGTGGGGGTTGAGTGAGAGGTCTGACTGGCGTCTCCAAGTGGCCACACACCTCTCCAAACTGTGCATAGTTCCTAAGTAATTTCAATGCACCTTTCTGACTTAAAGAAGTCTTCAGCTATAAGGTGCTTTTTTGAGCTCTCCTAGCTGGACCGTTGAGGAACTAGAGGAAGCACACTTGTAGTTGTTTTCTTTGGAACACAGCCCTTCCTCCTCACCATCACACATTCACCGCTGTTGTTTAGGCAAACCAAACACTGTCATTATAAGTAGCAATCTGGGTCAGGTGGGCATCATTTAAAAGCCTGTTCTGTTGCCAACATGACCAGCTAAGTTATAAAATATGATATTACAGTGTTAGGCTTTCACAAGGCAATTCAGAGAAACAGACCATGATGTTGGCGTGCAGAGAAAGGAGTGATGACCGTATTCAGGTGCGTGTGCAGTGGCAAACAGTCTCATTCTGTTCCGAACAACCCAGGGTATGACGACAAGTCATCTGGTAACTACATCAAACATAGTCTCATTCTGTTCAGAACAACCCAGGGTATGACAACAAGTCATCTGGTAACTGTACTCACAGGTGATGCATGACATCAAAGCGATATTTATTATAATCCTCAACAAAATGCATATAGTCCTCTTAATTTACAGCATTTTCCCTCACTCAGACAACAAAACATTTGCAAAAGTTACGAGGAGGGATGGGTTGCAGCTTTACGTCGCGTGAGGTGCTCAAGTTCAGAATGTCTGTCAGTCAAAACTCATACATCGCTGTGATGAGCATTGCGTTCCAATTTAGGTATTTATTGGTGCCCAAATCTGCCATTTTCAACCCGGAAGGATACGAGTACGAGTGTAAAGGGTTAAGGTTAGGATTGGGGGAGGGGGAATCTGATCCTAGATCTGTACCTAGGGAGCCTAGTCCTGTGCGATGGTTGAATGTCTGGGGTTAGAGGTTAGAGGTCGGGATTTAAAGGTCAGGGGTCAGTCCACTTGCATGTTACGTAGCAGCAGTCCTTTCTTCACCCCTCCCTGCAGCATCCTGGCACCTAGACTACTGCCAGCCGTACCATCACTACAGAAAGATAAGGAGAGAGGGATGGATGGAGGGAGAGATGGATGGAGGGAGAGAGAGAGGGGGAGAGAGAGGGGGAGAGAGAGGCGATGGAGAGAGAGGGAGGGAGATAGAGCCGAGAGAGAGAAGAGAGAGAGAGGGATGGAAAGAGAGAGGGATGGAAAGAGAGAAGGGGAGAAAGAGGCAATGGAGAGAGAGGGAGGGAGATAGAGGAGAGAGAGAGAAGAGAGAGAGAGGGATGGAAAGAGAGAGATGGATGGAGGGAGAGGGAGGGAGAGGGAGGGAGAGGGAGGGAGAGAAGAGATAGAGAGGGATGGAAAGAGAGAGGGATGGAAAGAGAGAGGGATGGAAAGAGAGATGGATGGAGGGAGAGAGAGGGATGGAAAGAGAGAGGGGGGGAGAGAGGCAATGGAGAGAGAGGGAGGGAGAGAAGAGAGAGAGGGAGGGAGATAGAGGAGAGAGAGGGAGGGAGATAGAGCAAGAAGAGGGGGGAAGGGGATAAAAGAGGAAGAGGGAAAATAGGGAGAAGAGAGAGAGGGAGAGAATGTGTTAGGTGTGGAAGTTTGTGTGTGTGTGTGTGTGTGTGTGTGTGTGTGTGTGTGTGTGTGTGTGTGTGTGTGTGTGTGTGTGTGTGTACGTGTGTACACAGTTGAAGTCGGAGGTTTACATAGCCAAATGCATTTAAACTCAGTTTTTCACAATTCCTGATATTTAATCATAGTACAAATTTCCTGTCTTAGGTCAGTTAGGATCACCACTTTATTTTAAGAATGTGAAATGTCAGAATAATAGTAGAGAGAATGATTAATTTCAGCTTTCATTTCATTCCTCCTAACAGAGCTGGTGTAACTGAGTCAGGTTTGTAGGCCTCCTTGCTCACACACGCTATGGGATTGAGGTCAGGGCTTTGTGATGGTCACTCCAATACCTTGACTTTGTTGTCATTAAGCCACAACTTTGATAGTATGCTTGGGGTCATTGTCCATTTGGAAGACCCATTTGCGACCAAGCTTTAACTTCCTGACTGATGTCTTGAGATGTTGCTTCAATATATCCACATCAATTTCCTCCTTATGATGCCATCTATTTTGTGAAGTGCACCAGTCCCTCCTGCAGCAAAGCACCCCCACAACATGATGCTGCCACCCCCGTGCTTCACGGTTGGGATGGTGTTCTTCGGCTTGCAAGCCTCCCCTTTTTCCTCCAAACATAACGATGATCATTAAGGCCAAACAGTTCTATTTTTGTTTCATCAGACCAGAGGACATTTCTCCAAAAAGTACAATCTTTGTCCCCATGTGCAGTTGCAAACCGTAGTCTGGCTTTTTTATGGCGGTTTTGGAGCAGTGGCTTCTTCCTTGCTGAGCGGCCTTTCAGGTTATGTCGATATCGGACTCGTTTTACTGTGGATATAGATACTTTTGTACCTGTTTCCTCCAACATCTTCACAAGGTCCTTTTCAGTTGTTCTGGGATTGATTTGCACTATTCACACCAAAGTACATTCATCTCTAGGAGACAGAACACGTCTCCTTCCTGAGCGGTATGACGGCTGCGAGGTCCCATGGTGTTTATACTTGCGTACTATTGTTTGTACAGATGAATGTGTTACCTTCAGGCATTTGGAAATTGCTCCCAATGGATGAACCAAAGTTGTTGAGGTCTACAATTTTTTTGAGGTCTTGGCTGATTTCTTTTGATTTTCCCATGATGTCAAGCAAAGAGGCACTGAGTTTGAAGGTAGACCTTGAAATACATCCACAGGTACACCTCCAATTGACTCAAATGATGTCAATTAGCCTATCAGAAGCTTCTAAAGCTATGACATAATTTTCTGGAATTTTCCAAGCTGTTTAAAGGCACAGTCAACTTAGTGTATGTAAACTTCTGACCCACTGGAATTGTGATACAGTGAATTATAAGTGAAATAATCTGCCTGTAAACAATTTTTGGAAAATGTATTTGTGTCATGCACAAAGTAGATGTCCTAACCGACTTGCCAAAACTATAGTTTGTTAACAATAAATTTGTGGAGTGGTTGAAAAACTAGTTTTAATGACTCCAACCTAAGTGTATGTAAACTAGTTTTAATGACTCCAACCTAAGTGTATGTAAACTAGTTTTAATGACTCCAACCTAAGTGTATGTAAACTAGTTTTAATGACTCCAACCTAAGTGTACGCAAACTTCCGACTGGCAGAATCCTTTTTTATTCAATCGCCTGCCAATTCTCAGAAGGCAGCCCGACCTCTGACCCCTTTATCTCTGCCTTCTTTTCATGCAAATGATGGGGATCTGGGCCTGTTCCCAGGAGAGCAGTATGTCATTCACGTCAGACTCGTCAGACTCGTTAAAGGAAAAAAAGGATTCTGACAGTTCGGGGTGAATCATCACAGTTCTGATGTTCGTGGTGAATAATCACAGTTCTGATGTTCGTGGTGAATCATCACAGTTCTGATGTTCGTGGTGAGTCATCACAGTTCTGATGTTCGTGGTGAATAATCACAGTTCTGATGTTCGTGGTGAATCATCACAGTTCTGATGTTCGTGGTGAATCATCACAGTTCTGATGTTCGTGGTGAATAATCACAGTTCTGATGTTCGTGGTGAGTCATCACAGTTCTGATGTTCGTGGTGAATAATCACAGTTCTGATGTTCGTGGTGAATAATCACAGTTCTGATGTCCAGAAGTTATTTTCGGTCATAAGAGACAGTAGCAGCAACATTATGTACATAATAACTTATAAACAATCCCGAAAGAAACAAAACAAAAAAACACAATTGGATCAGAACACCTAAAATGTCAGCCTTCTTCTCCAGCGTCATCTGTGTGTGGTCTGTGTGTGTGTGTGTGTGTGTGTGTGTGTGTGTGTGTGTGTGTGTGTGTGTGTGTGAGACAGCAGTGCTTACAGGGGGCTGTACTTCCTCTTCTTGGGGTCTGGTGGCTCTGTGGACGGCCCTCCTTTGTCTTTCCTCTCCCCCACCCCCGCACCCGCCCCCACCCCCGCCCCCGCCCCTATACCCCCCTCTTGCTGTGACCTCCGCTGCTCCAGGTTTTGCTGAGGGAGGAGATGAAGAGGTTAAAGGTTAGTCAGAGGTCAAGGGGAATATGTTCCAGAAAGCTGGATCAATGAGCCACCTAACTGTCCAAAAGTGACAAGGTTTAACTGATTGGACATCAACAGTCAATACACAAAGGAAACAGCAGCTTTCTTAAATCAACCAGAAAATACCTCGAGTTATATGTGGCAGTTCATCAAAGTTAGCTCGTTTTAATAATCCTGTTTTTCTGGAATACCCCACTCGGATAGGGGTCACGGGGTTAAACTGAAGGCTAAAGATCACGGCAGATTAACAGTCAAGATAAACTGGGACGGCAGATTAACAGTCAAGATAAACTGGGACAGCAGATTAACAGTCAAGATAAACTGGGACTGCAGATTAACAGTCAAGATAAACTGGGACAGCAGATTAACAGTCAAGATAAACTGGGACTGCAGATTAACAGTCAAGATAAACTGGGACTGCAGATTAACAGTCAAGATAAACTGGGACTGCAGATTAACAGTCAAGAGAAACTGGGACAGCTGTGGAACTCCTATGGATCACCTCCTTTCACATCAGAAGACAGAAACAGCTCTGACATCAGAAGAGGTGAGATGTGAGCCACTTCAGTTCAGGCCTTATATGGAAGTCAATCACCAATTTGGAAAATGCCTTATTACATAGTTATAGTAAAATATTACAGTGTGGCTTCGTGTCTGTGTTATGTTACTCCGTAGGCATGTTATAAGCACCTTGTGTAGCTCTGAGAGCTGTTGGTGTCGTATGAGAGCCTCCTTGCTGGGGAACTGTCTCCTACACAGCAGACAGGCTAGTTTAGCCCAGTCTGTCATCCTCTCATCCTTCTCTCCTCCCTCCTCTCCCTCGCTGTCCGTCTCGCCGCTGTAGGCCGGAACCAAACCCTGCACCTGAGGTGGAGAGCGCTAAAGAGGGAGAAAAAAAACTGTGAAGTGGAGAGAGATGGCAGAGAAAGAAAAAGAGGGGAGGTGCACCAGGAGAGAGCAGCGTGTTCTACCTGACTCAATGGGGAGGGAAGTAGAGCAGCGTGTTCTACCTGACTCAATGGGGAGGGAAGTAGAGCAGCGTGTTCTACCTGACTCAATGGGGAGGGAAGTAGAGCAGCGTGTTCTACCTGACTCAATGGGGAGGGAAGTAGAGCAGCGTGTTCTACCTGACTCAATGGGGAGGGAAGTAGAGCAGCGTGTTCTACCTGACTCAATGGGGAGGGAAGTAGAGCAGCGTGTTCTACCTGACTCAATGGGGAGGGAAGTAGAGCAGCGTGTTCTACCTGACTCAATGGGGAGGGAAGTAGAGCAGCGTGTTCTACCTGACTCAATGGGGAGGGAAGTAGAGCAGCGTGTTCTACCTGACTCAATGGGGGAGGGAAGTAGAGCAGCGTGTTCTACCTGACTCAATGGGGAGGGAAGTAGAGCAGCGTGTTCTACCTGACTCAATGGGGAGGGAAGTAGAGCAGCGTGTTCTACCTGACTCAATGGGGAGGGAAGTAGAGCAGCGTGTTCTACCTGACTCAATGGGGGAGGGAAGTAGAGCAGCGTGTTCTACCTGACTCAATGGGGAGGGAAGTAGAGCAGCGTGTTCTACCTGACTCAATGGGGAGGGAAGTAGAGCAGCGTGTTCTACCTGACTCAATGGGGGAGGGAAGTAGAGCAGCGTGTTCTACCTGACTCAATGGGGGAGGGAAGTAGAGCAGCGTGTTCTACCTGACTCAATGGGGAGGGAAGTAGAGCAGCGTGTTCTACCTGACTCAATGGGGGAGGGAAGTAGAGCAGCGTGTTCTACCTGACTCAATGGGGAGGGAAGTAGAGCAGCGTGTTCTACCTGACTCAATGGGGAGGGAAGTAGAGCAGCGTGTTCTACCTGACGCAATGGGGAGGGAAGTAGAGCAGCGTGTTCTACTTGACTCAATGGGGGAGGGAAGTAGAGCAGCGTGTTCTACCTGACTCAATGGGGAGGGAAGTAGAGCAGCGTGTTCTACCTGACTCAATGGGGAGGGAAGTAGAGCAGCGTGTTCTACCTGACTCAATGGGGAGGGAAGTAGAGCAGCATGTTCTAGCTGACTCAATGGGGAGGGGAAGTAGAGCAGCGTGTTCTACCTGACTCAATGGGGAGGGAAGTAGAGCAGCGTGTTCTACCTGACTCAATGGGGAGGGAAGTAGAGCAGCGTGTTCTACCTGACTCAATGGGGGAGGGAAGTAGAGCAGCGTGTTCTACCTGACTCAATGGGGAGGGAAGTAGAGCAGCGTGTTCTACTTGACTCAATGGGGAGGGAAGTAGAGCAGCGTGTTCTAGCTGACTCAATGGGGAGGGAAGTAGAGCAGCGTGTTCTACCTGACTCAATGGGGAGGGAAGTAGAGCAGCGTGTTCTACCTGACTCAATGGGGAGGGAAGTAGAGCAGCGTGTTCTACTTGACTCAATGGGGAGGGAAGTAGAGCAGCGTGTTCTAGCTGACTCAATGGGGAGGGAAGTAGAGCAGCGTGTTCTACCTGACTCAATGGGGAGGGAAGTAGAGCAGCGTGTTCTACCTGACTCAATGGGGAGGGAAGTAGAGCAGCGTGTTCTACCTGACTCAATGGGGAGGGAAGTAGAGCAGCGTGTTCTACCTGACTCAATGGGGAGGGAAGTAGAGCAGCGTGTTCTACCTGACTCAATGGGGAGGGAAGTAGAGCAGCGTGTTCTACCTGACTCAATGGGGAGGGAAGTAGAGCAGCGTGTTCTACCTGACTCAATGGGGAGGGAAGTAGAGCAGCGTGTTCTACCTGACTCAATGGGGAGGGAAGTAGAGCAGCGTGTTCTACCTGACTCAATGGGGAGGGAAGTAGAGCAGCGTGTTCTACCTGACTCAATGGGGGAGGGAAGTAGAGCAGCGTGTTCTACCTGACTCAATGGGGAGGGAAGTAGAGCAGCGTGTTCTACCTGACTCAATGGGGAGGGAAGTAGAGCAGCGTGTTCTACCTGACTCAATGGGGAGGAAAGTAGAGCAGCGTGTTCTATCTGACTCAATGGGGAGGGAAGTAGAGCAGTGTGTTCTACCTGACTCAATGGGGAGGAAAGTAGAGCAGCGTGTTCTACCTGACTCAATGGGGAGGGAAGTAGAGCAGCGTGTTCTACCTGACTCAATGGGGAGGGAAGTAGAGCAGCGTGTTCTACCTGACTCAATGGGGAGGGAAGTAGAGCAGCGTGTTCTACCTGACTCAATGGGGAGGGAAGTAGAGCAGCGTGTTCTACCTGACTCAATGGGGAGGGAAGTAGAGCAGCGTGTTCTACCTGACTCAATGGGGAGGGAAGTAGAGCAGCGTGTTCTACCTGACTCAATGGGGAGGGAAGTAGAGCAGCGTGTTCTACCTGACTCAATGGGGAGGGAAGTAGAGCAGCGTGTTCTACCTGACTCAATGGGGAGGGAAGTAGAGCAGCGTGTTCTATCTGACTCAATGGGGAGGGAAGTAGAGCAGCGTGTTCTACCTGACTCAATGGGGGAGGGAAGTAGAGCAGCGTGTTCTATCTGACTCAATGGGGAGGGAAGTAGAGCAGCGTGTTCTACCTGACTCAATGGGGAGGGAAGTAGAGCAGCGTGTTCTACCTGACTCAATGGGGAGGGAAGTAGAGCAGCGTGTTCTACCTGACTCAATGGGGAGGGAAGTAGAGCAGCGTGTTCTACTTGACTCAATGGGGAGGGAAGTAGAGCAGCGTGTTCTACCTGACTCAATGGGGAGGGAAGTAGAGCAGCGTGTTCTACCTGACTCAATGGGGAGGGAAGTAGAGCAGCGTGTTCTACCTGACTCAATGGGGAGGGAAGTAGAGCAGCGTGTTCTACCTGACTCAATGGGGAGGGAAGTAGAGCAGCGTGTTCTACTTGACTCAATGGGGAGGGAAGTAGAGCAGCGCGTTCTACCTGACTCAATGGGGAGGGAAGTAGAGCAGCGTGTTCTACCTGACTCAATGGGGAGGCAAGTAGAGCAGCGTGTTCTACCTGACTCAATGGGGAGGGAAGTAGAGCAGCGTGTTCTACCTGACTCAATGGGGAGGGAAGTAGAGCAGCGTGTTCTACCTGACTCAATGGGGAGGGAAGTAGAGCAGCGTGTTCTACCTGACTCAATGGGGAGGGAAGTAGAGCAACGTGTTCTACCTGACTCAATGGGGAGGGAAGTAGAGCAGTGTGTTCTACCTGACTCAATGGGGAGGGAAGTAGAGCAAGGTGTTCTACCTGACTCAATGGGGAGGGAAGTAGAGCAGTGTGTTCTACCTGACTCAATGGGGAGGGAAGTAGAGCAGCGTGTTCTACCTGACTCAATGGGGAGGGAAGTAGAGCAGCGTGTTCTACCTGACTCAATGGGGAGGGAAGTAGAGCAGCGTGTTCTACCTGACTCAATGGGGAGGGAAGTAGAGCAGCGTGTTCTACCTGACTCAATGGAGAGGGAAGTAGAGCAGCGTGTTCTATCTGACTCAATGGGGAGGGAAGTAGAGCAGCGTGTTCTACTTGACTCAATGGGGAGGGAAGTAGAGCAGCGTGTTCTACCTGACACAATGGGGAGGGAAGTAGAGCAGCGTGTTCTATCTGACTCAATGGGGAGGGAAGTAGAGCAGTGTGTTCTACCTGACTCAATGGGGAGGGAAGTAGAGCAGTGTGTTCTACCTGACTCAATGGGGAGGGAAGTAGAGCAGCGTGTTCTACCTGACTCAATGGGGAGGGAAGTAGAGCAGCGTGTTCTACCTGACTCAATGGGGAGGGAAGTAGAGCAGCGTGTTCTACCTGACTCAATGGGGAGGGAAGTAGAGCAGCGTGTTCTACCTGACTCAATGGGGAGGGAAGTAGAGCAGCGTGTTCTACTTGACTCAATGGGGAGGGAAGTAGAGCAGCGCGTTCTACCTGACTCAATGGGGAGGGAAGTAGAGCAGCGCGTTCTACCTGACTCAATGGGGAGGCAAGTAGAGCAGCGTGTTCTACCTGACTCAATGGGGAGGGAAGTAGAGCAGCGTGTTCTACCTGACTCAATGGGGAGGGAAGTAGAGCAGCGTGTTCTACCTGACTCAATGGGGAGGGAAGTAGAGCAAGGTGTTCTACCTGTCTCAATGGGGAGGGAAGTAGAGCAGTGTGTTCTACCTGGCTCAATGGGGAGGGAAGTAGAGCAGTGTGTTCTACCTGACTCAATGGGGAGGGAAGTAGAGCAAGGTGTTCTACCTGACTCAATGGGGAGGGAAGTAGAGCAGTGTGTTCTACCTGACTCAATGGGGAGGGAAGTAGAGCAGCGTGTTCTACCTGACTCAATGGGGAGGGAAGTAGAGCAGCGTGTTCTACCTGACTCAATGGGGAGGGAAGTAGAGCAGCGTGTTCTACCTGACTCAATGGGGAGGGAAGTAGAGCAGCGTGTTCTACCTGACTCAATGGAGAGGGAAGTAGAGCAGCGTGTTCTACCTGACTCAATGGGGAGGGAAGTAGAGCAGCGTGTTCTATCTGACTCAATGGGGAGGGAAGTAGAGCAGCGTGTTCTACCTGTCTCAATGGGGAGGGAAGTAGAGCAGCGTGTTCTACCTGACTCAATGGGGAGGGAAGTAGAGCAGCGTGTTCTACCTGACTCAATGGGGAGGGAAGTAGAGCAGCGTGTTCTACCTGACTCAATGGGGAGGGAAGTAGAGCAGCGTGTTCTACTTGACTCAATGGGGAGGGAAGTAGAGCAGCGTGTTCTACCTGACTCAATGGGGAGGGAAGTAGAGCAGCGTGTTCTACTTGACTCAATGGGGAGGGAAGTAGAGCAGCGTGTTCTACTTGACTCAATGGGGAGGGAAGTAGAGCAGCGTGTTCTACCTGACTCAATGGGGAGGGAAGTAGAGCAGCGTGTTCTACCTGACTCAATGGGGAGGGAAGTAGAGCAGCGTGTTCTACCTGACTCAATGGGGAGGGAAGTAGAGCAGCGTGTTCTACCTGACTCAATGGGGAGGGAAGTAGAGCAGCGTGTTCTACCTGACTCAATGGGGAGGGAAGTAGAGCAGCGTGTTCTACCTGACTCAATGGGGAGGGAAGTAGAGCAGCGTGTTCTATCTGACTCAATGGGGAGGGAAGTAGAGCAGCGTGTTCTACTTGACTCAATGGGGAGGGAAGTAGAGCAGCGTGTTCTACCTGACTCAATGGGGAGGGAAGTAGAGCAGCGTGTTCTACCTGACTCAATGGGGAGGGAGTAGAGCAAGGTGTTCTACCTGACTCAATAGGGAGGAAAGTAGAGCAGCGTGTTCTACCTGACTCAATGGGGAGGGAAGTAGAGCAGCGTGTTCTACCTGACTCAATGGGGAGGGAAGTAGAGCAAGGTGTTCTACCTGACTCAACGGGGAGGGAAGTAGAGCAGCGTGTTCTACCTGACTCAATGGGGAGGGAAGTAGAGCAGCGTGTTCTACCTGACTCAATGGGGAAGGAAGTAGAGCAGCGTGCTCTACCTGTCTCAATGGGGAGGAAAGCAGAGCAAGGTGTTCTACCTGACTCAATGGGGTGGGAAGTAGAGCAGCGTGTTCTACCTGACACAATGGGGAGGGAAGTAGAGCAAGGTGTTCTACCTGACTCAATGGGGAGGGAAGTAGAGCAGCGTGTTCTACCTGACTCAATGGGGAGGGAAGTAGAGCAAGGTGTTCTACCTGACTCAATGGGAGGGAAGTAGAGCAGCGTGTTCTACCTGACTCAATGGGGAGGGAAGTAGAGCAGCGTGTTCTACCTGACTCAATGGGGAGGGAAGTAGAGCAGCGTGTTCTACCTGACTCAATGGGGTGGGAAGTAGAGCAGCGTGTTCTACCTGACTCAATGGGGAGGGAAGTAGAACAGCGTGTTCTACCTGACTCAATGGGGAGGAAAGTAGAGCAGTGTGTTCTACCTGACTCAATGGGGAGGAAAGTAGAGCAGTGTGTTCTACCTGACTCAATGGGGAGGGAAGTAGAGCAGCGTGTTCTACCTGTCTCAATGGGGAGGGAAGTAGAGCAGCGTGTTCTACCTGACTCAATGGGGAGGAAAGTAGAGCAGGATGTTCTACCTGACTCAATGGGGAGGGAAGTAGAGCAGCGTGTTCTACCTGACTCAATGGGGTGGGAAGTAGAGCAGGATGTTCTACCTGACTCAATGGGGAGGGAAGTAGAGCAGCGTGTTCTACCTGACTCAATGGGGAGGGAAGTAGAGCAGCGTGTTCTACCTGACTCAATGGGGTGGGAAGTAGAACAGCGTGTTCTACCTGACTCAATGGGGTGGGGAAGTAGAGCAGCGTGTTCTACCTGACTCAATGGGGTGGGAAATAGAACAGCGTGTTCTACCTGACTCAATGGGGTGGGGAAGTAGAGCAGCGTGTTCTACCTGTCTCAATGGGGAGGGAAGTTGAGCAGCGTGTTCTACCTGTCTCAATGGGGAGGGAAGTAGAGCAGCGTGTTCTACCTGGCTCAATGGGGAGGAAAGTAGAGCAGCGTGTTCTACCTGTCTCAATGGGGAGGGAAGTAGAGCAGCGTGTTCTACCTGTCTCAATGGGGAGGGAAGTAGAGCAGCGTGTTCTACCTGACTCAATGGGGAGGGAAGTAGAGCAGCGTGTTCTACCTGACTCAATGGGGAGGGAAGTAGAGCAGCGTGTTCTACCTGACTCAATGGGGAGGGAAGTAGAGCAGCGTGTTCTACCTGACTCAATGGGGAGGAAATGGGGAGGAAAGTGTGACCAGGCATTAGGGATGGAGGTGTGACCAGGTACTTGGGATAGATGTGTCATCAGGCATTAGGGATGGAGGTGTGACCAGGTACTAGGGATGCAGGTGTGACTAGGGATGGAGGTGTGACCAGGTACTAGGGATGCAGGTGTGACTAGGGATGGAGGTGTGACCAGGTACTAGGGATGCAGGTGTGACTAGGGATGGAGATGTGACCAGGTACTAGGGATGCAGGTGTGACTAGGGATGGAGGTGTGACCAGGTACTAGGGATGCAGGTGTGACTAGGGATGGAGGTGTGACCAGGTACTTGGGATGGAGGTATGACCAGGTACTAGGGATGGAGGTGTGACCAGGTACTAGAGATGGAGGTATGACCAGGTACAGTGCCTTGCGAAAGTATTCGGCCCCCTTGAACTTTGCGACCTTTTGCCACATTTCAGGCTTCAAACATAAAGATATAAAACTGTATTTTTTTGAATCAACAACAAGTGGGACACAATCATGAAGTGGAACGACATTTATTGGATATTTCAAACTTTTTTAACAAATCAAAAACTGAAAAATTGGGTGTGCAAAATTATTCAGCCCCTTTACTTTCTAATGATGATAATTACAATCCACCTGTGTGTAATCAAGTCTCCGTATAAATACACCTGCACTGTGATAGTCTCAGAGGTCCGTTAAAAGCGCAGAGAGCATCATGAAGAACAAGGAACACACCAGGCAGGTCCGAGATACTGTTGTGAAGAAGTTTAAAGCCGGATTTGGATACAAAAAGATTTCCCAAGCTTTAAACATCCCAAGGAGCACTGTGCAAGCGATAATATTGAAATGGAAGGAGTATCAGACCACTGCAAATCTACCAAGACCTGGCCGTATTAGGGATGGAGGTGTGACCAGGTACTAGGGATGGAGGTATGACCAGGTACTAGGGATGAAGGTGTGACCAGGTACTAGGGATGGAGGTGTGACTAGGGATGGAGGTGTGACCAGGTACTAGGGATTGAGGTGTGACCAGGTACTAGGGATGCAGGTGTGACTAGGGATGGAGGTGTTACCAGGTACTAGGGATGGAGGTGTGACCAGGTACTTGGGATGGAGGTATGACCAGGTACTAGGGATGGAGGTGTGACCAGGTACTAGGGATGGAGGTGTGACCAGGTACTTGGGATGGAGGTATGACCAGGGCTGGAGGTGTGACCAGGGATGGAGGTGTGACCAGGGATGGAGCTGTGACCAGGTACTAGGGATGGAGGTGTGACCAGGGATGGAAGTGTGACCAGGTTCTAGGGATGGAGCTGTGACCAGGGATGGAGGTGTGACCAGGGATGGAGCTGTGACCAGGTTCTAGGGATGGAGGTGTGACCAGGGATGGAGGTGTGACCAGGGATGGAGGTGTGACCAGGGATGGAGGTGTGACCAGGTTCTAGGGATGGAGCTGTGACCAGGGATGGAGGTGTGACCAGGTACTAGGGATGGAGCTGTGACCAGGGATGGAGGTGTGACCAGGTACTAGGGATGGAGGTGTGACCAGGTACTAGGGATGGAGGTGTGACCAGGTACTAGGGATGGAGCCGTGACCAGGTACTAGGGATGGAGCTGTGACCAGGTACTAGGGATGGAGGTATGACCAGGTACTAGGGATGAAGGTGTGACCAGGTACTAGGGATGGAGGTGTGACTAGGGATGGAGGTGTGACCAGGGATGGAGCTGTGACCAGGTTCTAGGGATGAAGGTGTGACCAGGGATGGAGGTGTGACCAGGGATGGAGGTGTGACCAGGTTCTAGGGATGGAGCTGTGACCAGGGATGGAGGTGTGACCAGGTACTAGGGATGGAGCTGTGACCAGGGATGGAGGTGTGACCAGGTACTAGGGATGGAGGTGTGACCAGGTACTAGGGATGGAGGTGTGACCAGGTATTAGCGATGGAGCTGTGACCAGGTACTAGGGATGGAGCTGTGACCAGGTACTAGGGATGCAGGTGTGACTAGGGATGGAGGTGTGACCAGGTACTAGGGATGGAGGTGTGACCAGGTACTTGGGATGGAGGTATGACCAGGTACTAGGGATGGAGGTGTGACCAGGTACTAGGGATGGAGGTGTGACCAGGTACTTGGGATGGAGGTATGACCAGGGCTGGAGGTGTGACCAGGGATGGAGGTGTGACCAGGGATGGAGCTGTGACCAGGTACTAGGGATGGAGGTGTGACCAGGGATGGAAGTGTGACCAGGTTCTAGGGATGGAGCTGTGACCAGGGATGGAGGTGTGACCAGGGATGGAGCTGTGACCAGGTTCTAGGGATGGAGGTGTGACCAGGGATGGAGGTGTGACCAGGGATGGAGGTGTGACCAGGGATGGAGGTGTGACCAGGTTCTAGGGATGGAGCTGTGACCAGGGATGGAGGTGTGACCAGGTACTAGGGATGGAGCTGTGACCAGGGATGGAGGTGTGACCAGGTACTAGGGATGGAGGTGTGACCAGGTACTAGGGATGGAGGTGTGACCAGGTACTAGGGATGGAGCCGTGACCAGGTACTAGGGATGGAGCTGTGACCAGGTACTAGGGATGGAGGTATGACCAGGTACTAGGGATGAAGGTGTGACCAGGTACTAGGGATGGAGGTGTGACTAGGGATGGAGGTGTGACCAGGGATGGAGCTGTGACCAGGTTCTAGGGATGAAGGTGTGACCAGGGATGGAGGTGTGACCAGGGATGGAGGTGTGACCAGGTTCTAGGGATGGAGCTGTGACCAGGGATGGAGGTGTGACCAGGTACTAGGGATGGAGCTGTGACCAGGGATGGAGGTGTGACCAGGTACTAGGGATGGAGGTGTGACCAGGTACTAGGGATGGAGGTGTGACCAGGTATTAGCGATGGAGCTGTGACCAGGTACTAGGGATGGAGCTGTGACCAGGTACTAGGGATGGAGGTATGACCAGGTACTAGGGATGAAGGTGTGACCAGGTACTAGGGATGGAGGTGTGACTAGGGATGGAGGTGTGACCAGGTACTAGGGATTGAGGTGTGACCAGGTACTAGGGATGCAGGTGTGACTAGGGATGGAGGTGTGACCAGGTACTTGGGATGGAGGTATGACCAGGTACTAGGGATGGAGGTGTGACCAGGTACTAGGGATGGAGGTGTGACCAGGTACTTGGGATGGAGGTATGACCAGGGCTGGAGGTGTGACCAGGGATGGAGGTGTGACCAGGGATGGAGCTGTGACCAGGTACTAGGGATGGAGGTGTGACCAGGGATGGAGGTGTGACCAGGTTCTAGGGATGGAGCTGTGACCAGGGATGGAGGTGTGACCAGGGATGGAGCTGTGACCAGGTTCTAGGGATGGAGGTGTGACCAGGGATGGAGGTGTGACCAGGGATGGAGGTGTGACCAGGGATGGAGGTGTGACCAGGTTCTAGGGATGGAGCTGTGACCAGGGATGGAGGTGTGACCAGGTACTAGGGATGGAGCTGTGACCAGGGATGGAGGTGTGACCAGGTACTAGGGATGGAGGTGTGACCAGGTACTAGGGATGGAGGTGTGACCAGGTACTAGGGATGGAGCTGTGACCAGGTACTAGGGATGGAGCTGTGACCAGGTACTAGGGATGGAGGTATGACCCGGTACTAGGGATGAAGGTGTGACCAGGTACTAGGGATGGAGGTGTGACTAGGGATGGAGGTGTGACAAGGGATGGAGCTGTGACCAGGTTCTAGGGATGAAGGTGTGACCAGGGATGGAGGTGTGACCAGGGATGGAGGTGTGACCAGGTTCTAGGGATGGAGCTGTGACCAGGGATGGAGGTGTGACCAGGTACTAGGGATGGAGCTGTGACCAGGGATGGAGGTGTGACCAGGTACTAGGGATGGAGGTGTGACCAGGTACTAGGGATGGAGGTGTGACCAGGTATTAGGGATGGAGCTGTGACCAGGTACTAGGGATGGAGCTGTGACCAGGTACTAGGGATGGAGGTATGACCAGGTACTAGGGATGAAGGTGTGACCAGGTACTAGGGATGGAGGTGTGACTAGGGATGGAGGTGTGACCAGGTACTAGGGATTGAGGTGTGACCAGGTACTAGGGATGCAGGTGTGACTAGGGATGGAGGTGTGACCAGGTACTAGGGATGCAGGTGTGACTAGGGATGGAGGTATGACCAGGTACTAGGGATGGAGGTGTGACCAGGTACTAGGGATGGAGGTATGACCAGGTACTAGGGATGAAGGTGTGACCAGGTACTAGGGATGGAGCTGTGACCAGGGATGGAGCTGTGACCAGGGATGGAGGTGTGACCAGGGATGGAGGTGTGACCAGGGATGGAGCTGTGACCAGGTACTAGGGATGGAGGTGTGACCAGGGATGGAGGTGTGACCAGGTACTAGGGATGGAGCTGTGACCAGGGATGGAGCTGTGACCAGGGATGGAGGTGTGACCAGGGATGAAGGTGTGACCAGGGATGGTGCTGTGACCAGGTACTAGGGATGGAGGAGTGATCAGGGATGGAGGTGTGACCAGGTTCTAGGGATGGAGCTGTGACCAGGGATGGAGGTGTGACCAGGGATGGAGCTGTGACCAGGTTCTAGGGATGGAGGTGTGACCAGGGATGGAGGTGTGACCAGGGATGGAGGTGTGACCAGGGATGGAGGTGTGACCAGGGATGGAGGTGTGACCAGCGATGGAGGTGTGACCAGGTACTAGGGATGGAGGTGTGACCAGGTACTAGGGATGGAGCTGTGACCAGGTACTAGGGATGGAGCTGTGACCAGGTACTAGGGATGGAGGTGTGACCAGGCACTAGGGATGGAGGTGTGACCAGGTACTAGGGATGGAGGTGTGACCAGGTACTAGGGATGGAGGTGTGACCAGGTACTAGGGATGGAGGTGTGACCAGGTACTAGGGATGCAGGTGTGACTAGGGATGGAGGTGTGACCAGGTACTTGGGATGGAGGTATGACCAGGTACTAGGGATGGAGGTGTGACCAGGTACTAGGGATGGAGGTGTGACCAGGTACTTGGGATGGAGGTATGACCAGGGCTGGAGGTGTGACCAGGGATGGAGGTGTGACCAGGGATGGAGCTGTGACCAGGTACTAGGGATGGAGGTGTGACCAGGGATGGAGGTGTGACCAGGTTCTAGGGATGGAGCTGTGACCAGGGATGGAGGTGTGACCAGGGATGGAGCTGTGACCAGGTTCTAGGGATGGAGGTGTGACCAGGGATGGAGGTGTGACCAGGGATGGAGGTGTGACCAGGGATGGAGGTGTGACCAGGTTCTAGGGATGGAGCTGTGACCAGGGATGGAGGTGTGACCAGGTACTAGGGATGGAGCTGTGACCAGGGATGGAGGTGTGACCAGGTACTAGGGATGGAGGTGTGACCAGGTACTAGGGATGGAGGTGTGACCAGGTACTAGGGATGGAGCTGTGACCAGGTACTAGGGATGGAGCTGTGACCAGGTACTAGGGATGGAGGTATGACCCGGTACTAGGGATGAAGGTGTGACCAGGTACTAGGGATGGAGGTGTGACTAGGGATGGAGGTGTGACCAGGGATGGAGCTGTGACCAGGTTCTAGGGATGAAGGTGTGACCAGGGATGGAGGTGTGACCAGGGATGGAGGTGTGACCAGGTTCTAGGGATGGAGCTGTGACCAGGGATGGAGGTGTGACCAGGTACTAGGGATGGAGCTGTGACCAGGGATGGAGGTGTGACCAGGTACTAGGGATGGAGGTGTGACCAGGTACTAGGGATGGAGGTGTGACCAGGTATTAGGGATGGAGCTGTGACCAGGTACTAGGGATGGAGCTGTGACCAGGTACTAGGGATGGAGGTATGACCAGGTACTAGGGATGAAGGTGTGACCAGGTACTAGGGATGGAGGTGTGACTAGGGATGGAGGTGTGACCAGGTACTAGGGATTGAGGTGTGACCAGGTACTAGGGATGCAGGTGTGACTAGGGATGGAGGTGTGACCAGGTACTAGGGATGCAGGTGTGACTAGGGATGGAGGTATGACCAGGTACTAGGGATGGAGGTGTGACCAGGTACTAGGGATGGAGGTATGACCAGGTACTAGGGATGAAGGTGTGACCAGGTACTAGGGATGGAGCTGTGACCAGGGATGGAGCTGTGACCAGGGATGGAGGTGTGACCAGGGATGGAGGTGTGACCAGGGATGGAGCTGTGACCAGGTACTAGGGATGGAGGTGTGACCAGGGATGGAGGTGTGACCAGGTTCTAGGGATGGAGCTGTGACCAGGGATGGAGCTGTGACCAGGGATGGAGGTGTGACCAGGGATGAAGGTGTGACCAGGGATGGTGCTGTGACCAGGTACTAGGGATGGAGGAGTGATCAGGGATGGAGGTGTGACCAGGTTCTAGGGATGGAGCTGTGACCAGGGATGGAGGTGTGACCAGGGATGGAGCTGTGACCAGGTTCTAGGGATGGAGGTGTAACCAGGGATGGAGGTGTGACCAGGGATGGAGGTGTGACCAGGGATGGAGGTGTGACCAGGGATGGAGGTGTGACCAGCGATGGAGGTGTGACCAGGTACTAGGGATGGAGGTGTGACCAGGTACTAGGGATGGAGCTGTGACCAGGTACTAGGGATGGAGCTGTGACCAGGTACTAGGGATGGAGGTGTGACCAGGCACTAGGGATGGAGGTGTGACCAGGTACTAGGGATGGAGGTGTGACCAGGTACTAGGGATGGAGGTGTGACCAGGTACTAGGGATGGAGGTGTGACCAGGTACTAGGGATGGAGGTGTGACCAGGTACTAGGGATGGAGGTGTGACCAGGTACTAGGGATGGAGGTGTGACCAGGTACTAGGGATGGAGGTGTGACCAGGTACTAGGGATGATGGTGTGACCAGGTACTAGGGATGGAGGTTTGACCAGGTACTAGGGATGGAGGTGTGACCAGGGATGGAGGTGTGACCAGGTACTAGGGATGGAGGTGTGACTAGGGATGGAGGTGTGACCAGGTACTAGGGATGGAGGTGTGACTAGGTACTAGGGATGGAGGTGTGACCAGGGATGGAGCTGTGTCCAGGGATGAAGGTGTGACCAGGTACTAGGGATGGAGGTGTGACCAGGGATGGAGCTGTGTCCAGGGATGGAGGTGTGACCAGATACTAGGGATGGAGGTGTGACCAAGGATGGAGGTGTGACCAGGGATGGAGGTGTGACTAGGTACTAGGGATGGAGCTGTGACCAGGTACTAGGGATGGAGGTGTGACCAGGGATGGAGCTGTGTCCAGGGATGGAGGTGTGACCAGATACTAGGGATGGAGGTGTGACCAGGGATGGAGCTGTGACCAGGTACTAGGGATAGAGGTGTGACCAGGGATGGAGCTGTGACCAGGTACTAGGGATGGAGCTGTGACCAGGGATGGAGCTGTGACCAGGGATGGAGGTGTGACCAGGTACTAGGGATGGAGGTGTGACTAGGGATGGAGGTGTGACCAGGTACTAGGGATGGAGGTGTGACCAGGTACTAGGGATGGAGGTATGACCATGTACTAGGGATGAAGGTGTGACCAGGTACTAGGGATGGAGGTGTGACCAGGTACTAGGGATGGAGGTATGACCAGGTAATAGGGATGAAGGTGTGACCAGGTACTAGGGATGGAGGTGTGACTAGGGATGGAGGTGTGACCAGGTACTAGGGATTGAGGTGTGACCAGGTACTAGGGATGCAGGTGTGACTAGGGATGGAGGTGTGACCAGGTACTAGGGATGGAGGTGTGACCAGGTACTTGGGATGGAGGTGTGACCAGGTACTAGGGATGGAGGTGTGACCAGGTACTAGGGATGGAGGTATGACCAGGTACTAGGGATGAAGGTGTGACCAGGTACTAGGGATGGAGCTGTGACCAGGGATGGAGGTGTGCCCAGTGATGGAGGTGTGACCAGGGATGGAGCTGTGACCAGGTACTAGGGATGGAGGTGTGACCAGGGATGGAGGTGTGACCAGGTTCTAGGGATGGAGCTGTGACCAGGGATGGGGCTGTGACCAGGGATGGAGGTGTGACCAGGGATGGAGGTGTGACCAGGGATGGAGCTGTGACCAGGTACTAGGGATGGAGGTGTGACTAGGGATGGAGGTGTGACCAGGTACTAGGGATGGAAGTGTGACCAGGTACTAGGGATGGAGGTATGACCATGTACTAGGGATGAAGGTGTGACCAGGGATGGGGCTGTGACCAGGGATGGAGGTGTGACCAGGGATGGAGGTGTGACCAGGGATGAAGGTGTGACCAGGTACTAGGGATGGAGGTGTGACTAGGGATGGAGGTGTGACCAGGTACTAGGGATGGAAGTGTGACCAGGTACTAGGGATGGAGGTATGACCATGTACTAGGGATGAAGGTGTGACCAGGTACTAGGGATGGAGGTGTGACCAGGTACTAGGGATGGAGGTATGACCAGGTACTAGGGATGAAGGTGTGACCAGGTACTAGGGATGGAGGTGTGACTAGGGATGGAGGTGTGACCAGGTACTAGGGATTGAGGTGTGACCAGGTACTAGGGATGCAGGTGTGACTAGGGATGGAGGTGTGACCAGGTACTAGGGATGGAGGTGTGACCAGGTACTTGGGATGGAGGTGTGACCAGGTACTAGGGATGGAGGTGTGACCAGGTACTAGGGATGGAGGTATGACCAGGTACTAGGGATGAAGGTGTGACCAGGTACTAGGGATGGAGCTGTGACCAGGGATGGAGCTGTGACCAGGGATGGAGGTGTGCCCAGTGATGGAGGTGTGACCAGCGATGGAGCTGTGACCAGGCACTAGGGATGGAGGTGTGACCAGGGATGGAGGTGTGACCAGGTTCTAGGGATGGAGCTGTGACCAGGGATGGAGCTGTGATCAGGGATGGAGGTGTGACCAGGGATGGAGGTGTGACCAGGGATGGAGCTGTGACCAGGTTCTAGGGATGGAGGTGTGACCAGGGATGGAAGTGTGACCAGGGATGGAGGTGTGACCAGGGATGGAGGTGTGACCAGGTTCTAGGGATGGAGCTGTGACCAGGGATGGAGGTGTGACCAGGTACTAGGGATGGAGCTGTGACCAGGGATGGAGGTGTGACCAGGTACTAGGGATGGAGGTGTGACCAGGTACTAGGGATGGAGGTGTGACCAGGTACTAGGGATGGAGCTGTGACCAGGTACTAGGGATGGAGCTGTGACCAGGTACTAGGGTTGGAGGTATGACCAGGTACTAGGGATGGAGGTGTGACCAGGTACTAGGGATGGAGGTGTGACCAGGTACTAGGGATGGAGGTGTGACCAGGTACTAGGGATGGAGGTATGACCAGGTACTAGGGATGGAGGTGTGACCAGGTACTAGGGATGGAGGTATGACCAGGTACTAGGGATGAAGGTGTGACCAGGTACTAGGGATGAAGGTGTGACCAGGTACTAGGGATGAAGGTGTGACCAGGTACTAGGGATGGAGGTGTGACTAGGGATGGAGGTGTGACCAGGTACTAGGGATGGAGGTGTGACCAGGTACTAGGGATGGAGCTGTGACCAGGGATGGAGGTGTGACCAGGTACTAGGGATGGAGGTGTGACCAGGGATGGAGGTGTGACCCGGTACTAGGGATGGAGCTGTGACCAGGTACTAGGGATGGAGGTGTGACCAGGTACTAGGGATGGAGGTGTGACCAGGTACTAGGGATGGAGGTGTGACCAGGTACTAGGGATGGAGCTGTGACCAGGGATGGAGCTGTGTCCAGGGATGGAGGTGTGACCAGGGATGGAGGTGTGACTAGGTACTAGGGATGGAGCTGTGACCAGGTACTAGGGATGGAGGTGTGACCAGGGATGGAGCTGTGTCCAGGGATGGAGGTGTGACCAGATACTAGGGATGGAGGTGTGACCAGGGATGGAGCTGTGACCAGGTACTAGGGATGGAGATGTGACCAGGGATGGAGCTGTGACCAGGTACTAGGGATGGAGGTGTGACCAGGGATGGAGGTGTGACCAGTGCATTCGGAAAGTATTCAGACCCCTTAACTTTTTACACATTTTGTTACGTTACAACCTTGTTCTAAAATGTATAAAATCAATATTTTTCTTTGTCAATCTACACACTATACCCCTTAATGACATCACAATACCCCTTAATGACATCACAATACCCCATAATTACCTCACAATACTCCTTAATGACAAAGCAACTGTTTTTTAGAATTTTATGGAAATGTATAAAAAATGCTAATTTATTTACATAAGTATTCAGACCCTTTGCTATGAGACCTGAAATTGAGCTCAAGTGCATCCTGTTTCCATTGAACATCCTTGAGATGTCTCTACAACTTGATTGGAGTCCAGCTGTGATAAATTCAATTGATTGGACATGATTTGGAAAGGCACACGCCTGTCTATATAAGGTCCCATAGTTGACAGTGCATGTCAGAGCAAAAACCAAGCCACGAGGTTGAAGGAATTGTCTGTAGAGCTCCGAGAGAGGATTGTGTCGAGGCACAGATCTGGGGAAGGGTACCAAAACATGCTTGCAGCATTGAAGGTACCCAAGAACACAGTGGCCTCCATCACTCTTCAATGGAAGAAGTTTGGAACCACCAAGTCTCTTCCTAGAGCTGGCCGCCCGGCCAAACTGAGCAATCGGGGGAGAATGGCCTTGGTCAGGGAGGTGACCAAGAACCGGTTGGTCCTGTGGAGATGGGAGAACCTTCTAGAAGGACAACTATCTCTGCAGCACTCTGCCACTCAGGCCTTTATGGTATCGTGGCCAGACGGAAACCACTCCTCAGTAAAAGACACATGACAGCCCGATTGGAGTTTGCCAAAAGGCACCTAAAAACTCTCAGACCATGAGAAACAAGATTCTCTGGTCTGATGAAACCAAGATCGAACTCTTGGCCTGAATGCTAAGCTTCATGTCTGGAGGAAACTTGGCACCATCCCTACTGTGAAGCATGGTGGTGGCAGCATCATGCTGTAGGGATGTTTTTCCAGCTGCAGGGACTGGGAGACTAGTCAGGATTAAGGGAAAGATGAATGTAGCAAAGTACAAAGTACAGAGAGATCCTTGATGAAAACCTGCTCCAGAGCGCTCAGGACCTCAGACTGGGGAGAAGGTTCACCTTCCAACCTTCCAACAGGACAACGACTCTAAGCACACAGCCAAGACAACACAGGAGTGGCTTCGGTACAAGTCTCTGACTGTTCTTGAGTGGCCCAGCCAGAGCCTGGACTTGAACCCAATCGAACATCTCTGGAGAGACCTGAAAATAGATGTGCAGTGACGCTCCCCGTCCAACCTGACAGAGCTGTAGAGAAGAATGGGAGAAACTCCCCAAATACAGGTGTGCCAAACTTGTAGCGTCATACCCAAGAAGACTCAATGCTGTAAGGTGCTTCAACAAAGTACTGAGTAAAGGGTCTGAATACTTATGTAAATGTGATATTTCAGCTTTTTATTTTTAATAACTTTGCTAAAATTTCTACAAACCTGTTTTTGCTTTGTCATTATAGGGTAATGTGATGTCATTATGGGGTATTGTGATGTCATTATAGGGTATTGTGATGTCATTATGGGGTATTGTGATGTCATTATGGGGTATTGTGATGTCATTATAGGGTATTGTGATGTCATTATAGGGTATTGTGATGTCATTATAGGGTACTGTGTGTAGATTGATGGGGGGGGGGGGGGGGGGAACAATTTCATCCATTTTAGAATAAGGCTGTAACGTAACAAAATGTGCAAAACGTCAAGGGGTCTGAATACTTTCTGAACGCCCTGTTTGCAGGATAGATTCAAGCTCTGAGGTAAACAGCTCTCTGCTGCTCTGTCTACCTCCACAAGTAATGTCTTTACCCAATGGATGATATTAAAGCTTAATCGCTGAAAGTTGTTAGCAATATTACACGTTTAAAAAAATCTTGTTTTCTTCGGATGCTTGCAGTGCAAGGAATTCTTTGATGCCTCTTTCTGAAATATGGCTATTTAGTTGTTGTTTTTTACCCTGGCTTTATAGTGCTGACTGCAATTTTGAGATTATAAACTGTGAATGTGGAAGAGATCATTGGCTAATAAATGTGCAGGTAGCATTTCCTTCACACAAAACATTCTATAATGTCACACATATCGCTGTTTTGAAGCCTCTGTTGAAGAAATGGTTGTGTCATCTGTCCTGTTTTCACTGCATCCAATTGTGAAATGGCTGATTTGGACTCATACTGTTCGTTAGCTTTAAGTAATCTTTTGTGAAATTATTTGAAAGCGGGTGTTTTCTTGAGAATTGTCAAAACAGGAAAGGCTTTTTATTTTTTTTTACCCTGAAGACGATTGGGGAAATAGTTAGATGTTGAAATAACATCATTATCTGAATGTAATTTACAGGACTGTACTTCCTCACTGATATCACAGAATCTGGGAAGGCCCTCATGGAAGAATGCCTCATCAAAATGTTAAAATGTAATTATATTTAATATCGGCCTCCGAGACCCCCAACAATCGGCATCGGCGTTTAAAAATCATTCTCTAATCTAAACTTGTATTAATCATGGCCGAATACTGACCGGGCAAATTGTCTCTCTCTGCCCGCATGGCAAAATAATTATAATGGCAGAAAAATTGCTTTAAAGGTCCAATCCAGCTGTTTTTATGTCAATATCAAATCATTTATGGGTAACTATTAAGTACCTTAATGTGATTATAAAATAAATAAAATAAAATTAGAAACAAAAATAGCTTCTTAGCAATGAGCAATTTCTCAAGCAGTCATTTTGCTAGGACTGTCTGGGGGTGGTCTGAGTTGGGGAGAAAACTTCAAATGAGCTGTTATTGGCAGAGAGGTTTGGAACTCTCTTTCTTATTCGTCAATTAACTAATTTACCGCCTGGTGATGTCACCATGGAAGGCCAAAACTCCACCCCACCAAAACAGGCTGAAATTTCTTTTCAAACAGCTCAAATAGTAAAAGGACATTATCATAATTTTCACAATTTCACAGTATTATTCCAACTTCAGCGTGGAAATATATATAAAACACACAAAAAAATCTAATCTTTGATTGCACTGGGTATTTGTGTTTGCAACATGGTCTCTACGCCCCATGGCAAAATGTGTAGAATTATAGGAAATTAACTTTAAAACTAAACATTTTCTCTCCACCGTCAAGAGGGCGAACAATAAAATGTTTCCCCACGTGGTGGGGGGCCCTCCCCAACCAAATCTCTCTTAGGGCCCCAAATACCTAGAGCCGGGCCTGGCGAGAGAGAGAGAGAGAGAGAGAGAGAGAGAGAGAGAGAGAGAGAGAGAGAGAACAGAGGGAGGGAGAAGGATAACCATTGGAATAGAAAGAGTAGGAAACAGAGAAACAGAGGGAGAGGGAGAAGGGGTGTGTACCTCTCTGTCTGTGTGTCTGAGCTGGTCCAGGATGATCTGAGGTCTTTCAGACAACGCCCCCTACAGGCCAAAGAGGAGAAGGGTCAGAGCTGTGTGTGTGTGTGTGTGTGTGTGTGTGTCATGTGTGTCCGTGTGAGTGATACCTTCTTCTCCAGGACAGCATAACCGGCGTCAGCGCTGGCGGACTCTCGGCGATCGTCAAGGCGACCGTGTCCAGGCACCCGGGCGTAACCAGGGGGAGGAGCCATAGAGGTCACAGGGGTGGTGGAGCAGGAAGAGGAGGAAGAGGAGAGAGAGCGAACGTTCTCCTTCTGTCTGTTCAGACTCTTAGCCCAACGCTCCATGTCCTTCGCTATCTGAGAACACACATTAGCACACCTATGTAGCTTAGTTTTGTGTGTGTGTGTTGTGTATGAGTGTGTGTGTGTGTGTGTGTGTGTGTGTGTGTGTGTGTGTGTGTGTGTGTGTGTGTGTGTGTGTGTGTGTGTGTGTTACCTGTTGGGCTGTCTTATTTTTGGGCTTGTCCTTCTTCTCCTTGCCTCCAGGAGCAGAAGAGGGAGGATCAGGGGGGGCGGAGTTATCACCGGGGGCAACGGCAGCCTCAGCTGTTGATTGGGCAGGAGCTGGAACGTAGGTTTGCTTCTCTCCGTCCCAGTACATATACTGCAGAGTGACCCCGTTATAGTAGTACTAGAGACAGAGAAGAGGAGAGAGAGGGTCGTAGTAGAGTCCAGTTAGAGGGTCGTAGTAGAGTCCAGTTAGAGGGTCGTAGTAGAGTCCAGTTAGAGGGTCGTAGTAGAGTCCAGTTAGAGGGTCGTAGTAGAGTCCAGTTAGAGGGTCGTAGTAGAGTTCAGTTAGAGGGTCGTAGTAGAGTCCAGTTAGAGGGTCGTAGTAGAGTCCAGATAGAGGGTCGTAGTAGAGTCCAGATAGAGGGTTGTAGTAGAGTATGTGCTACCTGTGAGTTAGGGTCGTAGTAGAGTCCAGATAGAGGGTCGTAGTAGAGTCCAGTTAGAGGGTCGTAGTAGAGTATGTGCTACCTGTGAGTTAGGGTCGTAGTAGAGTCCAGATAGAGGGTCGTATTAGAGTATGTGCTACCTATGAGTTAGGGTCGTAGTAGAGTCCCGTTAGAGGGTCGTAGTAGAGTATGTGCCACCTGTGAGTTAGGGTCGTAGTAGAGTCCCGTTAGAGGGTCGTAGTAGAGTCCAGTTAGAGGG